>NC_072466.1:23341112-23458612 GCF_027596085.1 Anoplopoma fimbria | reverse complement strand
GTGAGAAGGAGGGGATGACAGTTGGACTCCAGGCTTGCTTATGCAAAGTCCACCAAGAGTTTCATATCTTTTATCGTTTTTCCACAAGTGATAACAGAACTCTTGGATGGGTCATAATTCAATATTGAGGGAATTTATCTTTCCTATGTTTTTTTTTAAACTATTGTTTGTAATAATGAATCAAGTAAGTTAGTCTCTGCAGTGCTGCAGAATTGGGGTTTTACCATTACATAAAACACACTGTGCCTTGTTCAAATTCAGCTTGTTACGTAATCATTTAGACCTCTTCAAACCTTTGACCGATGGTTCCTTTGGAATTGATTTGATCTCGACAAAGGTGGTCTTGACTGCAGCTCTGTTTTGGGTTTTTTTGGAAGTTGGAATTTGCCAGAACACATGTGTTAATTAGGGGCGGTCAGGTTTGAGCCCAGAACAGGTTTGTTAAAAAACAAAACAAAGGAATGACAACTTGAATTTTTCATAACTTACTGGTCATGTTGCTGTATCATCCTGGTTTTGCTGCTTCTGGTTCTGTGTTTTTATCTCCACAAGGTCTTCAGGGCTCTGATGGAGCTCTGCATCTTAAACATGAGACGGATAACTACAGGCTCTGCTCCATAGACTCTCATGCAATGGTTTCAGATTTTCCTCATGTTCAGGCTGTTTTTTATGGATTTGGAGCTAGTCGTGGTAAAACGTTGTGTAATGGTCATACTCGCTACCCGGAGAGGTTGAAATGAGATATAACGTTTCTAAAACGTTACATTACGAGGTAAAAACCTGTCTTAGCGCATGAATAACCGGTGTTAGCACTTCTATGCTACGCTATACTGAATGTTTACACAAGCTGATTTGCTTTAGATAACAGTGAATAAAGATCTGCCTGGCTTTACAGGAACAGTGTTGTTCCTTCATTTCACTGTTTTCTGTTTCGATCACCATGGTGATGTGGTGTTTATATTTGACACTGTGATCTGTGGGCTTTAGCTTCTATCTTTATACAAATATTATAGACCGTTTTGTCTGCTTCGTTCTGAAATTGTGGTTGATTCAAAAATGAGATCATGTTTCTTCAGGGAGTCCAGTTAGTGACAGTGAGGGCTCCATGGTAGATCTGACAGCATGACAGAGTGGCAGCAGGGGGCGGGGCCTAGCAGAGGGTGATTAAGCATGTGTATCTGCGGCACTGTCCACAGTACTGAAACGGAGCGGGGGATATTGATAGACAGACAGACTGAATAGGTCACGGTTTCTTAGCCGACTTGCTTTTTGTGGTTGTCAATGGAACTTCTTCCCTAATTCCATTTCCCGCCCCCCTTTGTAACAATCCACAGACAGAAGGGAAACAACAGGGAAGTGCTGATTTAGACTGTTGTGAAAGATCTGATGCAAATAAAGGTAAAGTAAATTAAACGATTACAGGCGGTGGAATGTATAAGCCATTCCCTAGTCTAAAATATGTTATTGTAATTATTTTTTCTCCACAACCATCTGGCCCCCTGACCTGGAATTATTTTGCGACCCCCTTGGGAGGCGGGGACCCTCAGGGGATGAGAACCACAGATGTATGAGACCCGCAATTAACATTCACCTTTGTGGCCCTTTTAACCGTTACCACGACCTTTCCCATACCTCCTTTAGCCAAAGGTTTGGTTGCTTAACCGTAACCATACCTTTTTTTTTCTATTCTTTTGTCATAAGCTGGTAGATTTACTGCAGTAGCCACGCACCAATATTTTAGAGAGTGGAGGTTTAAAAAAAAAAGTTGGTATTGAAGGTAAATAAAACTATAACTAAAACTTTAGGTTATCCAGAGTTGAGCAGAATTGTCCAGTTTTGATGTCCTTTTCTGCTGATTGGGTGGACTTATTCAACTTAACAGATTTCACTACACAAAGCCAAGAAATCCTTGATCCACTGTTCTACTGAGGCAACAGAGGTAAAGACCAGATGAAGGCTTGTGTAAATAGTGCTTGCTTCAATTACTTTGAAAGTCGTCTGTAACGGGTAACGCCAATGAACTCCAGCCAATGGGGTTGAAGCATAGTGGTTTCCCCAGTTCTTGTACTTGCTGTGTCATGGCCTACGTTTTCCTTACTGCATAACTTTTAAAAGGTCTGTCCGGCTTGGTTTTCCTTGGACATGCCAGCAGTAGATAAAAAAAGAAGCATTCTCTTCAGGTGGAGACGCCCAGCACTGAAGCGGGACGTTAAGATATAAAGGTGCTGGTTTAAATTTAGTCCGCGACCCTCCGTCTGGCCCCTGATGAGAATAACAGCACATTTCCTGCTATGCCCTGTTTTGCCTGCGCTGTGTCCACCTCTTGACGTGAGTGCACACTCGTCCGCGTGTTATCCCCGCTTCAACAGAGACCACGCGCTCTGCAGCAGGCCTTCCTGTCGTGAGAGGATGGAAGTTAGCGCGTGTTAATCAGCTTGTCGAGCAATATCGAAGTTGGACGCCGGCGTAGAGGAAGTGGTGGTGGGAGGGTACCCCCGACGCCTTGAGAGGCAGGATGAGAGGCCAGGGAGACTTGATAAACATCATGAATCATTCAAGTGGCATCCCTTTCCTCCTGATCGTCCCACCTGAGCCTCAGAGCGATCAGAAAAACTGATCTTAATTTACAGAACTGAATGAGACTACGATAATCTCCACTGGATATTAGCTGTAACGAGCACTGTAAAGACTACTTGTCAAAGCAGAGGGGTTTGATTGATTATATTGGGGAGATATCTCTAAGGGATGAGTCATAGCTGGACAAATAATTAGATCACAGTGTTTATCATCTTACATAACCATGTTTACATGATCGAGATGGACTTATTATGAGCTACTGCAATAGAGAATTCTTTCAAAGAAATGGAGGGCAGCATTTTACCTCTACTTCTGGGTACATACAATCTAAATTTATATTAATTTGATGTAAAAATGAGAAAAAACCAAAAACTACTAACTCGCAGCAGAACAGGAAAACTCTGAGAGATGTTCAAAATAACACTACTATCTCATAATCTTCATGTGTGGCGTCGGCCAATAGTTTATGGCAGCCAACTCTGTGTTTATACGTTCCACTAACAAAAGGAATAATTGGTTTGTCAATAATGAAAATATTGCTTAACCGCAGCCCTAAAAAAAGTAAAAGTTATCACAAGGAACTTTTGTTTTGTGTCAATTTCGGCAGTCCTTTTGGACAAAAGCGGTTGAGTTTCCAAGCCCCTCCTGTCTTTGGTTCGGAATCTGACCTGCGGCACATATGACAAGCAATAAGAATACCTATATAGAAAAAGCCAATCTTCTCTCGGACGGTCTTGTGTACTTGTATAGGGCATATAGAGGCATCAGTATTACACTAAGACTGTTTTCATAACCAAAAGTTTCTTATAATAAATTTAAGTAATACTGTCTCAACTAGTAAAAATATAATTTCAGTCCCACAGTACACTGTTTTGAAAGAGGGACCGCCCCCCATACCCTGACTTAGGACACAACCTCACCTATCTGCACACTCTGTTTATCTTAAGATGACAGTTTTCCCGTCCACACACACACTGCAGTCTTCGGCTGGACCCCATCGTCTGCTATCTGCACCCATGGCTCTATAGGGTAAATATAGGAGGCACTGCCGTTCATCAAGATTAGTGGATGCAGCTTTTACCCCAGCAGACATTTTAGCGTGTTTCTCATTACATAGCACATGGCATGACAATTGACGTCCTGCCACATAGCATGACTTCAGGTTTTATTTTATCTCAGAATTGCAAGGGACTGGCCCGTCTGCGCTGAAGATATGACACTGCTTTGGTCTTGAAGAAAAACATGAAAAACAAACAAGGGGGCTGTGATGTTCATATGCCTGAAATGTTAGCAGAAATGATGCCAGTTAACGTTGGCCTTTCGCTTTTTTATTTACAAGGTTAGTTGCAGGAAGTCTACAGGATCGATTAACAGCTCCACAAAAAGTTGTATGGAAGTTACAATATCTTACTTTTAAAGGTGCTAATTCCATGTCCTACTTTTGTATCAAGCTAACAAAAATGCGTTACAGAATATCACTCACTTTTGGTCACCATGAGTCTTTTGGATTCAACCCTAGTGTTCATTACCTGGTGATCGGTGTGTGTTGAGGAAAATAATGATCCCTCTGTCGCAGCGTGTCGATCCGAAATTCCTTCAGAAATGAAAATCTCCCTCGTGTGCTGTTTTAATTGAATTAGCCCGAATCGGCCCACGTGTGTCCTTTGACTGGGCCGTTGTTAAAGGACTCCCGCTGGAAGCACAATGGAAAACTTTCGCTGCTTGTTCAGCTTGCTTGTAGGGGGGGGGACCCTGAATACCGTTCTAGGGAAGCTGTGTGATCACATGATCCTGACAGCCTTGCACCAGCAGTTTGATGCATTGTAGCTAACCAACAACAGCGGTGTGTATCATTTCAAGTCCCAAGTTAGGTTACAATACTACATTTATTGTATTATTAGGATTCGCTGTAATAGAACATGTGTCAGTTTGATCATATGTGTTTTTGTAGAGATATAATGGTCAGTTGTTGTGTCTTTTCTAGCCAAAAAGCTACCGTGGTGCTAATGTAGCAGCTAAATGGCTCACACTAACAAGCTACGGGAAATTATTGTTAAGCTTCCTAACATAAAATCTGATTTGCAGTTCGCTGAGAAAAAGTGTTGATTGCATTTCTATGGTCTTGTGGCATGAAGACAGGAAACTGGAAAGGACCGAGTGAGACATTTGACGAATTTCCCAAATGGGACACACTCTGTTATAAACAAGTTTACCATGACATGCCGATTGTCATCCTCAGCTCTCACGTGGCAGCTGTTGTCTTTCCATGGCGCTCAAAACTGGAAAATTGTAAGTCATAATCGACCAATCAGAGTGCGCAATGCTGGGGCGTGAAGGTCCAGCCCACAGACTGGCATGAACTGCCAGGTCAGTGACCTTCATATCTCTGTCACAGGCTCTGGTTCCCTCACTGTGGGAATGCCAGGTGGGCTTATTCCTGGGCCCGGTGCCAGGAAAGCTACTTGCACGTCGTCCAGCGTCAGAGCAGCCAAAGACCTCTGGACCAAACCGGAGGTCTAGAGTCCTTTATTGTGCACTTAAGCGTGTTTTAAGCTATAAACTAAATTATAGGACAGCACCGCGGTGCCATGAGCACATTATAAAATCTAGTGTTAATGACTGATTATGTGGCGATAGCAATGTTCTTTTGTACGCTGTCAAGAGAGTGTCTAGATTAAACATTTTATTTTTCTCTTTTAGCGGTGGCTAATGTTAGCTTGCTAATTCCACCATGTTTGCATGCTAACGCTGGGTCCCTGCTCCCTGCAGCTGTGAGACTACAGCCAGGAAGAGAGCAGACAGCTGTTCTGGAGGAGACAGAGGCGCTATGCTTTATCGCTGGATACATTTGAAGTTTCTACAGCTGTGACGGTCCGTCAGTGCTGCTGTTGCCGATCTTCTCCCGGCAGAGTAGTCTCCCAGGAGCGGGAAATGAGGCGGAGGGACAGTGGAGTGTAATTCTTGTCTGTGTTGTGGTCGGATTAACAGTTAAATCATATTCAGCGCCCAATTCCACATCGCTATTTTCCAAGTAACTGTAGATATCAGTTTTGTTGACCCTGCATGGAGGCATTCTGCATACAGAAGTGGGCGTAGTTTCATCTCTCTGCCCCTTGCCCACTTTCTTTTCCAAAATGATGCAGTGCGATGACATAGGCTCAGACCCGGGTTGATTGACGTTCATGTCAACAACAAGAAGTCCCCTGACCATATTTTAGTCTGAATATTATTTTCACTCGGGTGCGAAAGGAAAACATAGAGGGGAGGACGACACACGAAGCCGATGTTTTGTCCCTGGATGTGAAATAGACACGCTGACTGTATGGCTAAGATGAAAAATATTGTTCCAGCATCAGTGGGCCCGTCACGCTGAGCGTGAGGAAGCCAGGATATGTGTTTACGGGATCACACACACACACACACACACACACACACACACACACACACACACACACACACACACACACACACACACACACACACACACACACACACACACACACACACACACACACACACACACACACACACACACGCAGTAATTGGCTGGAGTTTGACCTGCCCCTGTCAACATGAGATGAAATGTAGTTTGAGTGCGGTAGCTGTAAAACCACCGGCAAGAAATGTGACCCTGACCCAGGTAGGTTTGTGCAACTCAGACTGGATGTTAACTCTTCTACATATTAACGAGAGGGAATGCATATTCAATGTGAGGCCTTCTTCTCTCCTATTGCTGTCCAGTTTTTCTCACTTCCGATTTCTACTGCCTTGTCCAGCTCACTGCAAAGTGTCATTGTTTCTTTAGCTATTCAAAAGAAGCTGTTTATATGGAGTCGATCAAAAATTCAGACTTCTCCCTTAGCCCCTCTGTGAAGGTATTTTTCATGCAGCAGCACCTTATTATCTTATAAAACCGTTTCAGGATTAAGGTGGCCAAAGCATATAATCATGGTTCTCTTATAGGTCCAGGTAGTCCCTTAAGATAATAACGGCGACCAGTTTAAATGGTATGTGAATATTCTCTGCCAAAAGCCATGTATCATCAACAATTTTTGCACAATTTGGGAAAAAAATTCAAGGTTTGATTTGAAAAAAATGGAGATTGAACCTGAAATAAGCATCACTTTACCAGCAGAATCCCAACCAGGAATCATCCCTTTCCTGTTTTCAAAGTAGATGTTCTTGTATGTCCCCTATTAAATGAAGTATGTGGTCATCGGATTAAAATGTAATCTGCCTCTTTCTGTATCTCCTAAAGAAGATTGGAGTCGGGAGCTGTAACAGCTGGCCTGCATGGGCAACTTAAGTTTAAAACAAAAACAACACATGGATTGAATCGATCCCAATAAACCTTGGCAGGTTTTTAAGCATACACAGGTTAATGTTTGACAGGCCGTTTGAGCTCCGGCGTGTGTATGCTTGGCCCGAGTTTAGGTGAAGGTTGTCAAGAGATAAAGCCGAGAGCGGGGTTAACACGTCGGAGGCAGAGCAGCACTTCAATGGCAGCAGGAGGACCAATTGTTTGGCCTGCTGCACATGACATGCATCATCAGGCCACGGCCTGAGAGGGCTGGCTGTGATGGCCTCACTCTCACCCACCTTGTAGTCAGTGCTGATACCGATTCAGTATTGTTGAGAGGGGGTGTAGTTTACTCTCTTCTGCATCCCTGGATGTAGCACAAACCAATATATTGTCCTGGAGATAATTGAGTTTGTAAAGAACATCTCAGAGCTCATCATACATCACACGCACCATATAAAAACCACGGCGACTAGATAACAAGATTCAGAGGTCTATGATCGGTCCGGCCTATTTATGTAAGCTATGTGTTTATCTGGTCTTTACAGGTTTATTCTAATCTTTTCTTTTGTTTCTTTTCATCTTCTCTGTCTTTATTTAACTTACTATTAGGAAGTTTTACCTGGTTATAAAAAAAAAGTCTCAATTTAGTACTGATGCCCCGATATTACCTAAAATAACGAACGAGACCATCAGCGAGAAGATTTGCTATTTCTATGTATATTTTCTTTTTGCTGGTCATCGGTGCTACCAGGCTGGATACCACGGCAATCAGATGAAATCATGCATGACCTAGGCCGTAACGCTGGGCACGCTGTAGGGAAGGGAGGCACGGGAGAACCAGAACCAGGGGTGCACGGGGCAGACTGTGTTAGACCCTGCTGCTGCTGCTAAATGAGAGGTTGTCTAAAGGGACTCTGGTGCAGGGAAACACTACTCTTGTCCACAGCGACCGCCCAAAATCAAGACAAAATGAAAGTTCCTCATAGTAACTTTAAAGAGTTTAATGTTTTTAGCGTATGTAAGATATCGTTGAGAACTCTGAAGAGCTTTATCTAAGTCTGATGTAATATAACTATGTGCACAGAGGAACAGTGGACACCATCTGTAAACAACAATATTCATATTACTATTGCTCTGCATTCGGATTTTAGTATATATCCACTATTGTTATGATTATAATAATATATATTTTTTGTATTCGTGAATGTGGGTCTGCTATTGTTAGTCGGTTAGTTGACTTATTGGTCATTTTGATCACAGTCAACTAAGATTTATTTATTATTTTTTTATGCTTTTTTTTTCATGCTGAATGACTTACTTCCAAAACAGAAGATTTAAAGTGGTGCTTAGTCGACAAAATCGTATGATTGTAAGAGTTCCTTTGGTCCCGGAGAGCCCTGCAAGAAATACACAGCGGGGATCTGTAAAGTAAAAATGATTGTTTTTAAATTGATTTCATTATTTCATTTATCTAAAGTCATCTTTTGTTTCAGTAATCTAGTGTAAAGCATTGATGTGGCTGCATTCTCAGACTCTACACAGATACCAGTGAGGCCAACAACAGATATTGTCAAGACGTTATAAGAGGCGCATCCGAACATTGGTATGCAGCCATACTCCATACTATGCACTCAAAAAAGGGGTTGGATGAAAAGCTCCCCCAATCATCAACCAGCCCCGACACACCGCCCCATTCCCCGTTCCTCTTACACGGACCGCAACTCCCATTTAACATTTTTCATATCAACCCCGTTGAATCCACTGCAGAGAGAAGAAGCCATTCCACAATATGTATATGTTTTCTCTCTGCATGCACATCCATAAATTACTCTGCAGCTGCTCTCCGACTTTCTCGCCGTGTCATTGGGCAATAGGTTTCACTTCCCTTGCTGTGGGGCCAAACCCCCCCCCGAAGAACACGAGGATGCAAGCGCGCAAAAAAATTGGCGGTTGTCACTGCTTCTCCCCCTCCAAGAGCCTCCAATGGAGCAGCTCCAGTATAAATGGCTTCCAGCTGTTGGGAGCAGGAGATGGAGTAATGGTTGCAGTTCTATATGGTCCACCATGAGGCCCTGATTAGGGTTATGACTGAGGTCTTTGTGATCGAACGGCGACACATAAAGTCTACAGTCTGTCGGGGTGGCTGAAGTTATGAGTTGAGAATAGTAGCAGGAATCTCGAGAGAAAGTCGGGCTACAACTGTAGGAATCTTTGTTTAATTACATCCACTCAGGCTCCAGCTGGTTTTCCTGCTTATTTCAGGTGACATTGTTGCAGCCAAAGACGCCTAAATCTTATCAGACCTGACAGACCTGGATGGAACTGAAAGTCTGGACCTCTGCCATTAACGATTTTATCACCCTTCCCTGTGAAAAATGTCAGTTTGAACTGGAATCAGTCTTAAAGGGCAATACCACCATTTTGAGTGGTGGTATTCACATGAGTATGAGCTTAATAGTGAAGAGGAGTGCTGCTCAGCCAGTGGACACTGCTGTATTTAGTCTTCTGTTGCTCCTGGGGGAGGTTTGTCTGTTTTATCCCCAGAACAGTTTGTGTTGTTTTTAGTGTGTGAAAAATCCTCACCAGTGCAGTGGAAGAACTCCAATAAAACCTTTGTCAATATCTTCCAACAACACAGACCATTCCACTAATAATAACGAAATAACTTTTGATTTAAATGTGCGGTGTCTACGATTACAACCAAACTGAAACTTCTCCCGTGTGCCAAGCGTGTAGGAGAACTACATAGGCCGACGCAAAAACAGGAAGGCCCTTTTCCAGAGCCAGTGTTTGGTTTGTCCGTTCTGGGCTACTGTAGAAACTTGGCAGACGGCTCCGTGAAGAGGACCCGCTCCATATGTAGATACAAATGGCTCATTTTAAGCTAACGAAAACACAACGATCCTTGTGTACAGGTGATGTCACACGTGAGAAAACAAACTTATTAATACAATCTATTCCATATCTCCCAATAGAACGCTGAAATGCTACACACTGTTCCTTTTAGGAAAAATGAGTTAGTTGCATTGAAAGCAAGAGACATAAAGGTATATGTCTTTTTGAATTAAATCTACTTTGAAGACTCAAATCTGGATAAACTCATTTCAAGTGGCTTGTTTTTGCAGTGCACCTCCTCCCGTTGGGCTAATCCTGTCCGAATAAGGATTAATTATGAATCAGTTCTGGTTCTAGGATCTGTATAGTCAATGAAAAACTGGGGCTTTCCTAATTAAGACCGGACTGGATCAGTGTAACACCTGCAAGGATTTATTTGACACGAGGAAATCCTGTAAGCTAAAAACACATTCTCTGCGTTTCATATCCTACCCCCCCCTTACTCTGTGACACTCCGCTCTCTAATAAGAGGTTAATACGTGTTGTTGTTGTGGCTTTTAAAAAGGTTGCTCTTCAGTCCAATCTATTTCCAGAGTAATGAAGAACACATCCTTCGTTCCTGCACTTGAAGCTGTTCTGTTGCTGCGGTTCTCCTCAGGAGGGACGTCGGTAATGAGTCTCAGCTCTGTGCCAAACGTGTTCTGCTCAACATAGGCCACAGCTTGTAAACCCACTAACCCTGCTGCTTGCTCTGCTTTGATCCTGTCAGGACGTAATCCAAGGCAAGGATGTCCAAATTCTACACCTTTTACTTTCCCTTTTTTTTTTTTTTTTTTTTTTTTTTTTTTACTTTCTCGCTCGCCCTCTTCACGGGAGAAAAATATGGTGTGCCTTGTGGGAGCCCGACGTAGGATTAGTACAGTACGGTCCACTTCCTGACCCCGGGTCAGTGGGTCTAGAAGTCTGATTGTAATGTGAGCTGGCTGATGCAGCTGCGAGGTGGAGGTTCTACTGGCAGCAGTTCAGCTCGGTCCGCCGCTCCGTCATTTTTCTCTGCTTTTGCAGATCCAGTAAGCTTGGATGCTGCTCCGATACGATAATGTGTTTCCATCTAGTACAGGAGAGGTCAGAGGCCTGTGTAGTATCACAAATAACACTGGATCTTGATATGAGGCTCTGCAGATGCTGTCAAACTCAAAAACGTCACCAACAGTCACAGCACATCGCCATAAAAGCTGCAGTTCTGACCGTTTGGAGATAAGGATTCATTTAAGGGATCTATTGTGTTGTAAAATGTATTGTTGTTGGGGCTATGAGGGAAGTTCAGCTGGACACATAGAGAAACCTTCCTGTCCAATGCAGGAGGTGATGTGTTGTATACAGTGGTGGAACAAGTACTCGTATCTTCAAGTAAAAGTAGCAATATTGCTCTGTAAAAATATTCAGTATGACAAGTCAAACCCTTCATTCAACTTTCACGTAAGTAAAACTACAAATGTATTAACAGCAAGATTGACTTAACGTATTAAAGGTTTTTTTTTGTAAAATGTTAAATTAACTAGTATATAAAAAACATACTCCTTTTTTTTTTCTCCAACATCTTTTACCAATTCATTTGAAAAAGCCAGTTTTTTTTTTTGGCAAAATGTCAAGTGAAATGATAAGCCCTACTGGCCCATGTTAATGCGCTGCTGATACAGAGGAACATCTGGTCCTGTTTCTGGTTTGTTGACAGCGTGAGTAGTTGATTTATTAACACTTTTTCCTCCTCACTTCATGTTTATATTCCGGTGCAACAGCCTGAGTTTTAAGTGGTCTCTGGTGTGAGACTAGATTTTAGCCTGAGCATGTCAACAGATTCCTAGAATGTGCTACAGGGACAAGTTGTTTATTTGACCAAGCCAGGAAAATGGTCCGTCACACCATTGCAATATCAGCCAAGTATGCCTGTCCATTAGCCGTTTCCATTAACTTTGGTTAATAGATAACTCTCAAAGCAGCTGCTCTAATGCAGGCTTTCTTTATTCACATTGAAGAGAAGCCATCAGGGATTAACGAGGGCCTTTCTGTGCTCTACACACTTAACTTAGTCTTATTTAATGTTCTCAGGCAGTGGTTGGCAACGATAGTTAGCTTAAAGTAATGATTATACAGTTAGAATAGTTTAATAAAAGTAATGAATAAACAGTTGAAATAGTTAGCTAAAAGTAATAAATGAACTATTAATATAGACACTAAAAGGTCATACATACACATTTTACATAGTTATCTTAAAATAATAAATATTCATTGGAAATAGTCAGCTCAAAGTAATGAATAAACAGTCAAAACAGTTTAATATATGTAATGAATAAACAGTTGGAATAGTAAGCTAAAAGTAATAAATACACTTTTAAAATACTGAGCAAAAGGTAATACACAAACATTTTATGTAGTTATTTTAAAGTGATGAATAATGGTTGAAATAGTTTGCTAAAAGTAATGATTAAACTGTTGAAATTGTTAGCTAAGAGTAATAAACATTTTAAATAGTTAGCTAAAAATAATAATTAATTATCCTAAAGTAATCAATAAACAGTTGAAAGACGTAGCTAAAATAAATAAATAATCATTTGAAATAGTTAGCTAAAATTAATTAATAAACTGTTGAATTAATTATCTTGAAGTAATCAACAAACAGTTGAAATAGTTTAAGCTTAAAGAATAAACAGTTGTAATTTTATTTTTGTCCCCTCTGTTTGGGTCAAATTGATCATTATAGACAGATATAGACCTTTTCTTTTCTGTTCTTAATTTCTCAAGCAGTTTACCATCTAATTGACATTTGTATATTTATCACATAAATAAAAAGACAATGAAACTGACCGCTCACTATTTAAATCATTTTATTGACTGTTTTCTACAAAATGCAGTACAGCAATTACAAACTCTTCTCAAATGACAGCACTGTACAGCTAGTATTACTCTACTGTGTAGAATTCAGATACAATATAATACAGTACAGTACTTTAAATAAAATATAGCTTCCTGTAAGCCTGCTCAAGGGGGCATTAAGTTACCGGACATTATCAATCCACTTGAAGAGGGGTGCTTCAACCACAAGTGCAACATTGGTTTTCTGTCTCAATCACTGGCAGCCATGATTGAGGCCTGGGGAAAACAACTAGTTTTCTTGATGCATCTCGTTGGCTGTTTTGGGCAGTTCTGATGAAACATGATTCTTTTCCAAGCTCTTTGATCCATATAAGCGGTTAATTAGAGCTGTTAAGACTTGTGCATGCACACCTGGAGAACCTATAAACCAAAGATTTGAGCTCAGAGTCTGCAGTTCAAAAGCTCTCAGAGGTGTCGTCTCATTGCCTTTGAATCCATTTTGTGTGGTTTACAAGAAGCACAGTCTCATGCAGTATGCAGGCTGTAGGTCCAGTCATTGTGGGGTGAAAGGGTTCAGAGCAGAGGGGTTTCCAGCAAGGAGTCTTTAACAAGCCAGACAGACGACTTAAAGCTGCTCTGCCTCGTCTGTCAGTGTCCAAGCGGGGCCCCGCGGCCAACGGTGGATGTCACTGGGACAGAGGGAATCCTGATATTACATTTTTAAATCTAGAATTCCTCTTTGTCTGAAGCGTAAATGCTTTTAAATTAAGAGAGCCAGCAGATGAAACTGCAACAGCAATTTCCTGTTGTCCTTGAGGGATTCTTTGCTTTTCTTTGTTCACTACCATTTATTACATTATGTTGCTTAAAGCGGGCTGATATCCCCACAAGTATGAGACCAGGTCAAGAGGACCCCATTGAATTTTGGGCATTTTTGCTGACTCCAGTGTCTGGAATAGATCCTAAGAAGCTTTGGCTGTGCGTTGACTCAGAGTGAAACCAGAGCAGGGCACTCAGTGACGGAACAGAAACTTAATGTAGTTGACACGTCAGTATTCTTATATGTGGAAACATCAATATGTACAGATTTTAACCAAGAGATAAAGCTGCTCTGTGTCCAGTAAACATCTATCAATCTTGTCATGTTTGGTTTTAGCCTCTAGGAGTCAGTTGGTCGATCCACCACTTTGGTCCAGACTTGAATAGATTGCTTTGAAATCTTGCACAGATATTCAAGGTCCCCAAATGATTTATCCTAAGGACTTTAGTGATCCTCTGACATTTCCTCTAGCGCCACCAGCACGCTGACATTTTTGATATTTTAGTGAAATGTCTCAACAATTATTAACTGGATTACCATGAACGTTGGACATTCATGTTCCCTGCAGTATGCAACGTAATAACTTTGTTGATTCCCCTTACTTACTGATTTGTTGCCGTCCTCGCATTTGAATTTGTTCAATACTTTCGTTTGTGAGCAAAACTAATGCCATTCCCATGAGCCTCAGCTGCACTTATTTGCATGTTAGCTAATCTTAGCAATAGTATGATAACCGAATAAACTCAAATGTTAAACACGGACAAACATTTTCTTCTTAACATCACCATTGTGAGCACGTTACCATGAGAACAACTACATTTAGTATATTTACTTCACTTGGATTTTCTTAACAATTAACATTACAGCCTAACAGAACTGCTAGCACACTAACACAGTACAGTTGTTATTAATCCTGTAACGGTAGCCGGTGTCTTATTCTGTGCTCCTGTGCTGCTTCATGGCCTCTATCTTATGGGGCTACCTGAGAGTGTATTGATTCTCAGACAGCATGGGGTGTGATGAGGATTCAGGGAGAATAAAGAAGCAGTGAAACCAGTAATAACCCTGAAACTTGACACAGGGGTCTCCCGTTACTCCCGGTAAGAAAACAAGTAAAAAACACTCAAACTCCAGCTGCTCTGTATTTTCCCACAAGTTTCCTCTGACCTCGCTTCAGAATAGAGAAAAACAGCTTTTGCGTCACATGCGCTTGTCATCGACCCTACCTATGCTCTTAAATTTCTGGATGTGGGATTTCATTGGAGAAGTGAAAGTTCTCCTGGCAGTCACACCAAAGTTGTTCCCAGCATATCTCAGTAGTACATACATGCTTGCCCTGTTAACTTAAATAAATAAAACCAACTTGAAAAGACCTTAGAGGTTTAACTTTTCTGAACTTTTCCTTTGCTCTTTCTTTTCTTTGATTAATCCCTCAAAGATTTATCAAGCCCTCCGATGCTGTCACTATCACATATTGCCTGTCTGCACTACTGTAAATGTGTCCTGCGTATCTTTTCAATTTATTAGTCAGATGTCTGCTGCAGCATGTGACAGGGGTATTCAACCTTACCCTCACAGAAGACTGCTGACCAAGCATTAAGCAAACACTGCGGGTGTTTCCTTTGGTCGCCCTGATGGTCAGAGTTTTTAGCTCTACTGACATTTTTTCAGAGGCAGATCTGACTTGCAGGGAAAGAAAAATTCAATTTGGTTGGTCTGAATTAGCCCCGTTCCATTTCTTCTGCCTGACAAAATACAAGCCAGTCTTACAGAGTTTGGTAAGGAAACGCAGGTAAAGCAGTACCAAGAGATTTTATGCAAATCTGAACCTAGGGTTTGGCAATATGACAATACTTAATTTAGCATTAATACATTCATAGAGAGGGGGAACTTACAAGAAAAGGAATTCAAAATAATGGTGAAGTTCCAAAACACTGGATCCCACATTTCCCATTTTGCAATTTTGCACCAATAGCATCTTTTTTTTGTTGGACCCTCCCTGCCGGGTAAACACCCAGTTCTTTCAAACTCCACACCCCAGTTAATAATAATAAGAAAGATTGTGTGATTTCCGTGCGTTGGCTGAAATAAACACAATGACATCATCAGGGTTTTGTTTTTTTTACTTTGAAAAATTATTTCCAAAGCCACAGAAACTATGACAACTGTTTCCACAGGTTGACTAGTAAACTGACCTGTATGCTCATATATAATATAATATAATATAATATAATATAATATAATATAATATAATATAATATAATATAATATAATATATGTTGGCGGTCGTCCCTTTAACCATAAGCTAACAGATATTTGTCAACCAGTAATGATTATACCGTAGAGATTACTCTCGGGGTAGCCATCTCTTTAATATCTCTAGTTGTGTTAGACCAACAAGCTGGACTGCTTCAGGGCAATATTGTTTTTTATGGGATTAAGTAGCTTGATTTGTCGCTATTTTAGAAACATTTTTAGAGTTTAATTTGTTGCCTGGATGGTGTGGGAAATTACAGTATGTTCTACCCCGGAGGTAGATGATATCACCATGGTTACTGTGTACTTAGTATAGGGACCGTGCCCTAAGTGTCTTCCTGATCACTCCTTCCTGTCCACTCTGTCACTCCCGTGTCCTGTCAATGTGTGTTCCTGCTGTTGCCCGTCTCTAGGTCTAGGAAAGTGAGTAGCTTTTACCTAACATGCTCTCTACAAAGTTCCAAAGAAAAAATGGATGCAAACTCAAACAATGTACAGTATGATTAATGAACAAGATCTAAAATAAGGAAACTCACGACCTGTAAGACATCCGTGTGCGGCTGTGTGTGTGCGCGGCTGCCAGTAAGTGAATGTGTGCATGGATACAATAGCAACAGTGTTCTATTATTGCATCACCAGGCTTTGTTTTGGTGTCAGCATCCGTAGCATTAATGTTAAACGTCACTGTCTTCCTGGAGACAGCTTTCTGTTTTGGATGTGAACCGATAATCACTCAGACTTTTCAGCTTGTTGTGTGAGATTTTCCCTCATACATTCGTTTCTTCTCTTGCAGCATGGGTGGGCTCCCTCTCCATGGGGATGATCTTCTTCTGCTCTCCCATCGTCAGCGTCTTCACCGACATCCTCGGCTGCAGAATAACGGCAGTGGGCGGCGCTGCTGTCGGCCTGGTCGGCCTGCTGGCCAGCTCCTTTGTCAAGTAAGGACGAAAATATAGCTGTTCAATTCAAAATGACATCATGTCATCACTGCAGACAGAGCATAGAGTATTCATGACACCTTCTCATACATAGATATTTGGGTAGCGGGCGCCTTCAGTCCTCAGCTAAAAATATTAGTTTTACCCTTTTTCCACCAAATTAGTGTGTATATGCAGTTATTTTTAAACACAGGAAAACCCATTAAGAACAGGTGATGGACAACTTTCCCATTGCCAGTAGATGAGGATGATTTCCTATTTTTCTTTCTGCTGTTTCACATTCGACATATAATCAGCTTTGACGTTGACATGGTCCACTTGTTAGCAAACAGTTGCTTAATTGAAAATCCAGCTACAGAGCAACATATGATTCAATGTTGAGTTGTGTTTGTGTCCAACTGTAGAATGTAAGCCCAATATTCCCAGCACTGTTTTTGGTCCCCACCAACTCCTGAGGGGACAATCAGTCTCATCAGCTGCTAAATGTTCCACCATGCTCAGGGAGCGCACATACTCCTTTTAGCTTTGATCAAGACCCAGTGGGTAAAAGGCTCTGCTCTTAGCACTCCGTTGTTAATCATTTCCTGGAATTTGATACATGTACACGTGAGGAAACACTCGCACAAACACTCAGAAATGTGATCAACCCTGGCTTCATCACTTTAAGTGCAATAAATAAGTAATAAAACATTTCAATTACCACTTATCAAGTGGCTGTCAAGCAGCCTTTTAACCCTAACCCACACACATGTCAGGGCAGGCTGACAGTCCAGTTCCGCAGCAGACAGTGCAAGGTGCAACATTTCTTAGTCATGTGACTTCGCTGTTAAAATGTATTTACCCCGCTCAGGACTTTGAAACCACTTGGACGCACCATCCTGTATTTATCTGGACTTTCACCACTAGACATAAATCATTTCACCTCATTGAATGTGCAGTTTAATGTAATTTGGCATTGTTGAAAGGCTTAGTGGACAAAATGTAAACACTTGGCTAAACATTGTACCTGGTAGTGTTCAAGATATGTACATTTCTCTAGAGAGCTTCAGCAGCATATGGACTAATCGTTATGAGTGTATTTAAAGTTATATATATTTTCTTATATGCTAATGTATTAATGTAACAATACTACTTTACACTCATTAAAGATGACATTTGGAAATAATAAGTGGACCATGGCAATGTTAATATTGTGTTCTAGTTTTCTGATTGGGGGAATAAACCCGTTGCACCACCCATTCACCCGCCCGCCCAGCACTTGTGTTGACCATATTTTGAATTATATATTATATATATTTTAAATATCATATTTAATTTTTTTTTATTAAACCTGATATTAAAAACGAGACAATTCAGTCATACAAGGCTTTAACAAAAGCACTGATTACAATATTAACAAATAGTATTATAAATGTAGTGAAATAAGTGTGAGGTCTATCTAACCAAATTCCTAATGCATATAATGCTGTTTTTATATTGATAAGATTTGCATAAAAGGATCAATATGAATATCAAAAGCAGACTGACTTAGAAAAGGTCTGTGGTTTCCCAATGGCTGGTGTCATCAGAATAAAATTAAACACGGCAGTGCTCAGTTAATAAAATGCATTTTATTATGTATAGAGTAAATAGCAATGTTGATTATTGGGGAACACCTTTATCAACCACCGTGGGACTCATACTAAGCAAAAACATAAATAAATATGTACTTGCTTAATCTTGTTGTTATAGCCTAAACATTCCATACTGAATCATATACAAACAGCTCACAGGGCTTTCTTTCGCCTTTGGGTAACTTTTTTTTTACACCCAGTGCTATTGGAATTTCTTGCGGAACAAAGGCGAATAAATGACCATCTCTTCTCCTGGAAATCCACTAATGTCAGGAGCGAATCATAAGGCTTTACAATGATGTTACTTGTGGCTTTACCCCCCCCTCAGGTCCCTGGGCCCCATGTACTTCACCTATGGCATTGTGTTCGCCTGCGGCTGCTCTTTCGCCTACCAGCCCAGCTTGGTCATCCTGGGCCACTACTTCAAGAAGCGTCTGGGTCTGGTGAACGGCATTGTGACGGCCGGCAGCAGCATCTTCACCATCACCTTGCCCTTCGCTCTGTCGCACCTGCTGGAAAAAGTAGGCCTTCAGAACACCATGCGAGTCCTCTGCATCCTCATGTTTGTGCTGATGCTGGCCGGCCTCACCTACAAGCCCCTGCTGCCGGTCAAATCCAACAAAAGCCGCACAGGCAGCCGATGCCCACCCATGAGCCAGATCTTCAACCTCAATATCTGGAAGTCCTTGGGATATCGCATTTGGGCCTTCGGCATCCCCGCAGCCCTCTATGGCTACTTTGTGCCTTATGTTCACCTGGTGAGTTTGTGTTCTCCACATACTTTTTTTCGTTCATCGCAGTCAGATTTGATCTCACCAACCTTCACGCATACAGTGCATATTTATCTGTTTGTGTTTCTGGTTATCGTCACCCAACTCTCTGAGCCAAAGGTCAGTCTGATGAATAACAGCACGCCAAGTGCCAACAGAGGAATTCCATGCTGTGATTTCCCAGTATCCTAATCCCATGTTTTGGATGTGTTTGTTGGCAAGGGGCAGGAATAAGGGGGAGGTCAAGGAGGGAGCTTCAACAACACACATATCAAAACACATACTTGCAACATGAGATTTATTAATGTGAATGGGGAGAGGAATGGAACTCTAAACCTCAGCCAGTATCTCCCAGGCATTCAGCGACGGCACAGCGTGTTACCGCAAGATGGTTCATGACTCTTAGTCTACTTTAGTATTTAGCAACTGTTCGTTAGGACGGTGTCAAGGCCTTTCCAAACGGGGGACAAAACCCCAAAAACGAAATGAAAATATAAACAATTTCGTTGACGATTTTCCACATTCAAACCTTCCACTCCAAGGCCCACGAGAATATTTGGGTTCTGTGCATTCCACCGAAAATCTAATGTTCGCACGTTACACAATCATCGATGCATCGTTGTTTTTACTATAATAAATATAATAGAAAAGTAAGAGTGGCGTTATCGCTGAACTTCATTGGGCTGGTCTTCATCATTCATGTCTGGACTGAATCGTATCTGTTTTATTGTAATCCGATACATGGCAAAAGGCTTAGTGGTTAGTCGATAATACCGTCTCTGTTGGATTTTTCAATCTCTTTATAATCTTTATTTTGTTTGTCAAAGAGGGCAGTATGTTGCTCGACCAAATGGATCAATCGATGGATATCCATATTGTTGTGTGACGATGTGAACAGATTCATGACGTTGGCGTCCAAGAAAAATCTATAGATGGCATTAACAAATGTCCATATATTATTGGCTGGCTTGTTTTTGTCGGTACTGGAAATTTGCAGAAATCTAAACCGCTCCGGAAAGAAAAAAACGCATTGTGGAACAGGAAAGTTTGGGATTTGGCATGGATAGGTTCATGAAGATAGATAGAACCCACATTGACACAGGGAGAGCATGCAAACTCCACAAAGAAGGCCTGTTTAGTCTGGGAATTGAACCCGTGCCTCTCATGCTGTGGGGCGACAGTGCTATCCACCACACCACCATGCAGCACAGAATGTGAGCATTTGGTCCGAACAGACCTTAAATAACTCTTTCAAATCAGGCTGCCTCATGTGGCTCAAAGCTGTGCTGCCGATATAAATGTTAAATAAAAGACTTTGGAAGAAATACTGCAAATATATTTGGCCACCCTAATATAATCTCCTAGTCTAAGGGAATGACTGTTTTACACAAGCCAATGCAGGATTCTTTGTGAGGCCTACCTCACTAACAAAGCTGTGCTTGCTTTGCTGTTCATGCACAGAGTAGCGGTAGCCTAGGATATATGATACATCTTTTGTAAATGTTATGCAGGTTATGGTTTACCTTATGTTGCATGCCTTGTGCAATGTTGACGCCTACAATTGTGTTCTTTTGCAACAGCGATCGTGACTTTCAGCTTTACCGAAAGAACCATTCTTCATTAAAGCTGCGGTCCAGGCTCGTTGAGTGTAACATTATTTTGACCTTTCCTGACAAACAATTCAACAGGCCTTTCTTCCTGCATGCGTTCTCCAACAATTAGGATGTTGCATAATAGCGTCAAAAACAGTTCAATTTGATTAATATTTCCTGCCAATCAGGACTGCATTCAGCTATAATGTTTCCGTACTTACAGAATTGAACCAGCACTCCTCAGTGAACAGCGTCCTTGGCAGAGGTCACTGATTATTTCCTGTGTTTTGTTAGCAGCCTGTTCACACTGATATAGGCTTATCTAAATAGCATTCATTTTGTAAAACAGTAAAAATTTAAAAACTGATGCTTATTTAGTAAATGTACTTTTACATATTTTTGAAAGTGCGGCCCCCACAGTGCCCTTGGAGAAATGTAGTCAATAACCCCTGCTGTAGATTGGTCAGATGGACACTTTATTTGACATCTAATTTTAACCTAAAGAATACTTCACAAATATTATCCATGTGATCTTTGATTTAGACAATTATGCCAACGTTTTGCAGAATATCTCAAGATCTGGACAAATAAAAGCAAAACTATCCGCATGGCTAGATACAGAAGTAAATTAAACATACTTCAGCCAGAAGCGGAGACTCTTATGCTGAGTCTAACTGTTTACGTGCTAAAGCCTGCAACAGCTAACGTGACTGCCAGTCCCAGCAGCTTCCTTATTCCCTCACCACAGCACGGGTCCACATGAGATACTTCAGCTGTGTGGTCCTGATGAAAGTAACCAAATATGACAGGAAAGGCTCAATCTGCAGTTCTGTAAACAGGTGTCACTTTCCCCCGAATCTTCCCCTTTATTTCGGCTACGAGATGGGAAAATACGACTTTTGAGAAAACATCTCCTCTGGAAGGCTGGGGGGGGAGAAGAGCCTGGATGTGTTGGACGGTTTATTTGGACACGATGACTGTGTTATTGGACGGAGATCAGCCTTGTCCCGGAGATGTGTTTTCCCAAAACTTCTCCTGTGTCTGCTACTCAGACTGGGACACCGCATGGGGGCCCGGCTGCAGCCTCAGCGACACCACTGCCCTCATAGCCCCAGCACCCATCCTTCCCTAGACACAGAGCCTCCGCCTCCCCCTCCCCGCTCTTAAAGCCAAGTCCCGACCTTGTGACACTGCTCGGGAAGAGGAAGGAGGAAAAAAACACGGGTCAAAGCAACATATTGTTCAGCTTTTCAGGAAGGGAGTCCCATCAGACCCTCAAAACCCTCTCCAGTCTTTTTCTTTCCCCGGTGTGTTTGCGTGCGTCAGGGACTGTTTGCCTTTGCCTTTTAGAGGGTTTAGAGTTTTTTTTTTTTTTCTCTTTCCAAATCAAGCTTTACATATCTTCAGACTGCAAAAGTGTAAAGTCCACACACACACACACACACACACACACACACACACACACACACACACACACACACACACACACTTGCACACACCTTTCCAAGTACTGCTGATTTGAGATAAGATGTCCTCAAGGTACAGCTATGTTTGCTCTGTGCGTTTGCTGATTAAAGGCGTGGTAGTCTCTTTCTGCCTACTCTGCAAAAAAAAAACATATCGATGACTAGCACATGAGAAAGTTTGAACGTCAGCCAGACAGATAACGCATGTCCCCCCTACAACAGATTCACATTAGCGCCATTCAGAATGGTATTTGAATGATATATTTTCTTTAGAAAGCGAATTCTACTTGACAAATGTGTTTGTTTCTGTGTGTTTAACAAGGACCACCTGCAGGGCTGCAATGTGTGTTTTGTGTGTGTGTGTGTGGGTTGGGAGGAGGCTGGATGTTTAATGACCACTAAACAACAAGCAAAGAGAGCAGAGAGCATGTGAGCCGTTGTACCTCGGGGCTCTGAGATGGAAAACTCACCCAAAAACACACTATTATAGCAGCTTTAAACGAGCGTATTGGTGATGTGGCGTTGAAGCTCTACTGCAGAGTTCAAAGGAATCTACTGACAGTTAAAGGGATAGTTTGGATGTTTTGAAGTGGGGTTGTATAGTCAGTGTGTTACTACAGTAGAGGACGGTCCGCACTCCCCCAGTTTGGAGAAGCAGACAGGAGTACCAGCACGGGAGAAAAGCAATCTACTGCTGTGGACAGGCTCAGCGGCAAAACGCATTTTAGACCAACCTAAAAATAGAATATTTATAATATTTTCAATGCTCAACCTTGCCATGAGACAGCCGTTTTCGAGGGGGGAACTAAAGCCGTTGTATCCATATATGCTCTCTCCAAAGCCACCAGACTCGCTGGTCTAACGTGATCAGTTAGTTGGTTATTGTTAGTGTGTGGCTTTGGTGAATCCAAACTAACCAAAGTCACACAATAACACAAATTAACTAACCAAGCAAGGCAGCAGTCGACCAACAATCTGTTCTGCATGGTAAAATAATAGTTTTTTCCAATGGAGTTTGGGGACTTTGGCGAGAGAATAGATACCTCAGTTCCCCTTCAGAAAAAAATACTGTATGGCTTTCTCAAAGTAAGGTAAACCAGCGAAAATATTATAAATATAGCTTAAACTGATATTGTTTTTCTTAGTGCCTTTATTTTCAGGTTGAATTGTGTTTTGCTGCTGCCCCCATCCACATTGATTTGCTGCTGTGCCAGAACTCATGTCTGCTGTAGGTAATACGCTGAATATGCGTAAGTACTTCATACAACCACATTTCAAAACACTTTGAGGATCCCTTTAGGTTCAGGCGTATTCTGTTGCACTCTGGGAAATGTAGAAAGTGGTTGAGTGTAGCAAAGGTGCACGGATTAGATCTAAGGGAAGGAGGCAGAGTGTTAAAAGCAGTTAAAGGTTGATCAGCTGTGCCTGTATACGAATGTGTGTGTGTGTGTGTGTTTTCTCACGTTTCACATGAAAGTGAGCTTGTGGTTCGGAAAACATGATCACAGACACACACACACGAAACCTCAAAATACAAACAATCAAAGCATGCCCTGCTGCAATCGTTTTTCGTGCAGCTTTGTTATGCAACAGTGCTCGCTCAATCAGTTTTTAAAAAATGACCTTTTTCCACAAATAAATATTTGTAGCAAGTTTCTCAGGGGATTGGCGGAAAAATTGCCACATGTATTATCTTCCTTTTTTCAGAGTACAGTAATGTGGGGTTGACTGTGGCGTCTGGAGACAGACTGATCTTTTCCAAGGATTGATCAGCTTATGTTAAAATGCCAAAGCCGTGTGATAAACTCGAGCATGATACAGGCTGACACAGGGAGTGAAGATAACCGCTGCAGAATCTATAGGACCATGTAATCTGTTTGAAGACAGCACCATCCTGCAAACTCGCAGGAAGCCTCGAATACATAACAGACATTATTGATGCAGAGTGTGAATGAGTCAGAGAGGTTCAATAGGGGATGTCTTCTTGTCTCTGCCTGGAACATCCAGGGGCGTTTACACAGAAATGACAGAGGGACGCTGTTTTATAGATTTCCTCTGCATGTCTGTCCAGACATCGCAGCAGAGGAACTGTCAGCATCATAGATTAGACTGACCAGTTGATTCTCATGAAAGGGTCGGTGGGGGGGGGGTTTGCTTGGTCATTACTCAGACATCTGTTGTGCTTGTTATCTTGTGTCTGGGCTGCATGATCATGGTCTGCTGTGGCTGACTGATGCATCTCACCACAGAGGATTCCAATAAAAAATCAGCATTCTCCTTCTCAAGAGAATCAAAAAACATTAGGGCTGCATTTAATGATTATCTTCATATTCGATTCATCTGTTGATTATTTGCTAGATTAGTTGATTAATCATTTGGTTTATAAAATTTCAGAACAAGTAAAGAAAAGGTCCAGTTCAAAAGTCCACTGTCTGTAGATGTCTTGTTCTGTCTGTCAGAAAACCCAGAGATATTCACTTCCATGTGATTTAAAAAAAACAACAAAAAGCAGGAAATCTCCATATTTGAGAAGCTGAAAAACTGAATTTTTGCGTGAAAAATGACTGGTAAGGCTAACATGATGATTACCGCAACTCTGCACTGCCCTCATACAGCGGCTATCGCTGATAATGCCGGTCCCCACCAGTTGAACACTGTTAGCTCATTCAGTGTGTGTGTGTGTGTGTGTGTGTGTGTGTGTGTGTGTGTGTGTGTGTGTGTGTGTGTGTGTGTGTGAGTGTGTGTGATGCAATTATGCACACACACACTGAGCCACCAGTTAATTTGCCTGCAGCAATGATTCTTGGCTGCTGGAATCCCCTCTGAGCAGGGCGCTCCTGAACACAGAGAATGCTGTTGTGGCGTATCGACGAGGACAATAAGTCATCCAGAGATCTTTGCAGATGGATGTGTGACCTCCAGGGTAGAGGGGTGGAGGGGGGCTGATGGGGGAGGGGGTTGGGGTTGTAGAAGCAGCAGACAGACAGGCCCTTTGAGCAGGACTGCTGCTGCCTGGAGGTAGAAGTAGTTGGCAGGGCTCCACACATCGGGCCCCTTTTTTCTCACTGGCACTCAAACTCTGGGCCTCACAGATTGGCCCTTTAGGGGTAGGAGGAGGGACACGTGCAGCAAGTAATGTGGAAAAAAAGCACCTGGGCTGCTTTTCTAACAGGCTG
The DNA here is from genome assembly GCF_027596085.1 of Anoplopoma fimbria. NCBI lineage: Eukaryota > Metazoa > Chordata > Actinopteri > Perciformes > Anoplopomatidae > Anoplopoma > Anoplopoma fimbria. The sequence goes on along the minus strand of NC_072466.1, from coordinate 23,433,392 downwards.
TGGTGGAATCTAACATTCACTGGCAACAAAAATATTAAAGATTATATAAGAGGTATGTCGAAATATGGACCGGTTGGATAAGGGTGCCGATAAGTGTTAGGCTCTGACATGGCAGCATCAACAAACTCTGGCTGATACAGTACAGATCAGTGGAATCACTAAGCTGGACTCCAGGCTGTCAAACCCCACAACTTGTTTTCTGCAAAAAGCATGCAAAAACACTGCTACCCATGCATGTGATGGGTCACGTCCTCAATGTGAAACATTGTAATGTAAAATGTTTGTCCGTATAAAATACAAGAAACACTGGTTTCCTCACAACTATGTGCCGCTGAAGGGAAATGATTTCCTGCTGATAATCTGCTGTTGTGGATGCCATTATCAACTCCATGTAAATCTCTTCAAGGCTGTTGATGCTGTTAATCAATGAGTGTGTTTGGGTGGGTTTTCATGATCTTGCATACAGTTGGTTCAAATCAGGTTGTTGTGGTTTGAGTTTACTGACTGTTGACATAAGATTACATTACATTACATTACAGTCATTTAGCAGACGATAAGATAAGACAAGACAGCTGTCACGCTTATCACCGTGAGTTACATGAAAATGTCATCACTGATGTACATGGACCTCAGTTTGATGCGACTTCTTGAATATATGAAAGTGAACTGATCTCCAGCACTGCAGTTGGTTTTAGCGTTTCCTCATCTGCATTTTTAACTTTCCTTTTTTCTTTTCCGGTTGTTACATTGGATTAGCGCCATGAGACAGCTGTGTTCATCTGTTTTCCTCTCAACTGTCCCCAGATGAAGCATGTGGAGGAGCGCTTTGGAAAAGATGCCAGTAAAGAAGTTCTGCTCATGTGCATCGGCATCACGTCCGGCGTGGGCCGTCTCATCTTCGGCAGAGTGGCGGACTATGTTAATGGAGTCAACAAAGTCTACCTGCAGGTCAGTGCCAGGCCTCAGAGTTTAAGGAGGCAGACATGCTTCATCACATCTTATGTTGCCAGCTCATTCCTTACTGGTTCAACAAGTATCGCGTGACTGTCATTTTGAAGCCTTTGAAAGCTCTTTTTCTTTATATTAAAGCTGCTTAAAGTCACCAATTCATGCTAATATTCCTAATATCTAAAGTCCAACTGAAATTTAGTTGCTTTTTTTTGTTCTGCTGCAGCATAAAAATAACAATTACATTTTTTTATACTGCAAAAAGGGATGACTAAATGTGATTTCAATGAGACTTTAATTCCTCTAAAAAAAAGTATTTAGATGATCGTGGGGAGGTCATGTAAAACTAAAACACCTAATCCAAATGAACTTGAACTTGGAAAGGGAACTTTATTTAAAATTCACTACATAGAGATTATTAAACCTTCAAATGAAGGATGTCAATACAACCCCTCTCTCCTGTCCCTCTAGGTGACCTCCTTCTTCGTCATCGGCGTCATGTCCATGATGATCCCTCTGTGCAACATCTTTGGCGGGCTGATCGCCGTGTGCCTGCTGATGGGGCTGTTTGACGGCTGCTTCATCTGCATCATGGCCCCCATCGCCTTCGAGCTGGTCGGGCCCGACGACGTGTCCCAGGCCATCGGCTTCCTGCTGGGCCTGATGTCCGTGCCCATGACCGTGGGACCCCCCATCGCAGGTAATACGGGAACAGTGTGTGTTTATGCTCTCAATAAGCCACTGAATATATGATGTATGCTCCCGCCACACTGAATATGTTTAACTCTGAGTTAGGCATGGCAGCTAAGTACATTTGGAGACTATTCATGAGCTCTTGAGCGACCCTGACCTTTGACCTCTGTGTGAAGGGAAAACGGAGAAAATACGTTTTTCATACTGTGATCAGTAGAATGTTATATTTCGTTGTTTATTCCATCACATCTACACCATTGACAGGCACTGACAGAAATTTAACGTATTATACATTTTATCCATCTTTAAAAATAATATTCTATAAGATCTTCTCTATAAAGATATAATTCCCTGCTATTTCTTTCAGAAGGTCTCACATAAAATGAAATATCAAATGTAATTATTTACTCTATAATAATGTAATGTTGTAGCATACTAGTTCAGCTCATAGTCACTCCTGATTTTAAAGAGTATCATACTGAGCTTACGTCTTACATTCACTGGTCTTTGGCACCACCTAGTGTTTATTTTGGCACATTGCAGTTGCTGAACTTGTAGGTTGTAAATTACAAGCACAAAACCCCTAATATTTCAGAAAGCAAGTTATTGTCGGCTTTCTATAGTTCCTACAGGTTTCTAGGTGCACGTAAAAGCTAAACATAAAAATAACAATGATAATGACTTTATTTCTAGAACACCTTTTCATACAAAATATGTTGCTCAAAGTGTATTAAATATACTATATGCAATACGAGGAGATAGATTAAAACAATTAACAAAAAGTGTAGATTCTAAAATATATGTCAATAAGTGAAATTAAAAAAAATGAAATTATTAAGAATAATAAAAAATATATAATTAGTAACAACATTTACATAAATGTTAAGACAAATTAAATGTCTATCTATCTATCTATCTATCTATCTATCTATCTATCTATCTATCTATCTATCTATCTATCTATCTATCTATCTATCTATCTATCTATCTATCTATCTATCTATCTATCTACTTATTTATCCATCCATCCATCTATCTGCTCACAGGTTTCCTGAGGGACAGACTGGGCAGCTACAACGAGGCCTTCTACCTGGCAGGTATCCCCCCGATCATCGGAGGAGCCGTGTTGTGTCTGATTCCCTGGGTGGAGGCCAGGCGCAAGAGGAGGGAGAAGGAGGAGTCGCTGTCCAGGGAGCAGGATGTCACCGAGAAGATGATCGGGGGCGAGAAGGCCCTGGAAGCCGCTCAAAGCAAAACCGGAGAGTCTGTCCTCTAAGTGCCCCTCCTACAGACTATAAAGAGAGACACGCGGGGTCAGACTGAGACTGCTGAGTACCGAGATACAGTATGAGTTAGATTGCCTTCAGTAGGAGAACATGCCAAAGTGATGAAACATATCAGGTTGAGTTCAGCTTATTGTGAATTTAATCCTGAAGAACTATGCATTAGATTGTTTGACTGAACTAATCTTACAACAGGCAAACTTGAAGTGTAAAGTGGAAATTGAGACCATTTTTTTTTTTTTTTTTTTTTTTTTTTTTTTTTTAGTCACAAGGGAAAGAAGACCTGCTGTGCTTACTATAAATGCAGTGTAAAAGCTGCTGATGCACATCTTTAGCCAGTGTCTCTATGGAAAACACTTTCCAATGGCATTTTTAAAGGAAAGGTGGACTTCTGCCATTATTTAACAATCAGTTTTCAACACCACCATTTGTTTTAAGATGTAGAAATGTGGCATAAAAAAAGGACACATATTGGATTATACAAAACAGGTACCCAGTCAAGTGTTGGAACATAACGTGACTCAGACTTAACATCTTTGCTTTGCGTCGGCACAAAGCAAACCGGTCCGCTAAAGATTTCTCGTTAAACCTGCCATCTTTATTGTCGCTTAAAGCCAAATATGTTAATACTGTCTGGAGGAAATCTATTCATAGTATTATTTTTGTCTTTCTTAAAAGGGACACACAGAGTATCTCTGGGAGATTTGGAGGTCATTATTAGTGTTAGTCATTAAGCTCCGGGATCGTCTGAGCGGTGAAGGTGCTGGGACACGTCAAAGGACACAGCTTTATGTCTTTACTTCCTTGTCCAAAAAAAGCTCTGTCCACCAGACTGGGTCCAGAAAATCTCATCTTTTTCTACAATGGGATTGAATACCAAATGGTCAAGACCCTCAAATGCTTGACGTTCACCATGTCGCAATTCACTTGTGGTAATGACGGCATATTAGTTTGGTGTCTCTGTATGCAACACTAAAGCACAGAATAAACTGAAATGATAGGGACATTGAGGTCCCCATGTGTGCAGGGCTGAAATCTACATTTAAGGGCTTGATTATTACATTTTATATTGAGCCTCCCTGGTGTATGTTCCCATATGACATTTTAATTCAAATCTAATCATCATTATTAACTATTATAAACACAATACATAGGGAGTGGGGGGGGGGGAGATAGAGGCCCCATAGAGGGTTAACTGGGCCCAGTTTGTACCGTGATTGATTCACGCAAAGGGGCTGCTTGTAATCAAACTGTGTGCCTGAAAAAACCTTGTCAGTGTTTTACCTTAATGTCTTTATTCTCATTCTTGCCGACGGTTCAACAAGAATATCTACCCCACTCTCATACCTGTTCATAAGATATATATATATATATATATATATATATATATATATAAATTCAGCTTCTTAGCTTAGCACCAAGACTAGAAACAGCTGGGCGTGCTAACTTTCAGCACATCTTAAGCTCAACAATTATATTTTTGACCTCATTAGTTTGATCTGTATAAAAAAAATAATGAATTTAAAAATAAGATGTATTGTTTTAGGATTTATTACAAGGAATTTGTGTCTGTGTTTGGTGCATTCAATAAACATAGGAAATACAGGCAAAGGACTGCAAAAGTCAAATGAATAAAAAAGATGCTATAAAAAAACGAAATATGTACAATATAACTATTTTAGAATGAGAGAGCTGTACAATCTATTACAGGATGTGTTCAAATATTGATCAGGTGATGCAGGGAAATTTCCCAACATGTCAAATTATTACTCTTAGCCAGTACAAGTACTACTAGCTTTAAGTTAGGAACCCAAATGTTGATTCATAAGGATCATATTGACATTGTGTTTGTGTATATGACTATTAATTGACTAGTATTGACATGACGCAGTATTTCTTTGTAAAACAACCGGCGGTGAGACTTTTTTTTAAAGCTGTTCTTTTTTTTTCCTCTGTAATTGGTCCAGTATTTCCATCGTATACTCTCATTGTGTGACATTAATTTACAATGTCGTGCCTCTGGTTAAAGTTGGAAAAAACATCATATGCTTCCTGGTATGGCAACAAAAATGAAGTTTGCCCATTAGCTGACTCGGTCCAGGTCGCAAAAACAACCTGATGACCTCTTAAAAGGACCCCAAAAAAAAAAAAAAAAAAAAAATACTGGTGCATATGTAGTTCCTCCCCTCTTTATAAAAAGGCTATTACACATTTATCTTTTGACTACGTGACCATTAGTCAGTAAAGTCAAGTTAATCATTTACTCTGTGCCTGGGTCACTAGCCTTCGATAGAAAGGTGCTCGTTTCATGTTTTTCATATTATATTTATTTTTCTTGTGGAGAATGTCGTGCTGCAATTGACGGGCATTTGCCTAAAGCCTTGATTTCATCTACCGAAGACCAAAAATTGTACTGAAATGAAAATGGCTGAAAGTGTGTTAATCCTGTTAGCTTGCTGCCGCCCAGAGGTTATGTTTGTCTGTTAGGAAGTCCTATCAGTCCGTCCCTGTTGACTGGGTTTCTGTGGGTCAGTGTATTTCCTCCCTCCTCTGCAGGCCTGTGACACTCTCTACCTCTGATGTAATACATGTGTAGAGCTCTGCCCGTCCCTGTTCCTCCATCAGAGGCAGTCCAGCAGAGCAGCGTTCACGTTTGAGCAGCATGACTCGTGAAAGAAAAAAAAAAAAAAAAAGGCAAAATAAACTTGCAAAGTCTTAAAAAAAAAAAAAAAAAAGATCTAGCTGTCCAAAAACATTACTCTTTAATGAACCGCTTGCTGCTCGGAACCAGAAATGCCTTTTTTTTTAAATAAGAATTTACATCTATTCTATCAGCTAAGTATATCTTTTTATTATGGTTTAAATCACATCTGCTGCCTTACAATACAAACCTATCTTTATTTTGAATGGCATGCATGACTAGTTTATTTTTAGACTGTTTTTCTTAGCATTGTATTGTAAATTTGCTGTTATTATTTTGCTTCTTACATCTAATCGAACCATTGGCTTTTGTGCATTTTGTTTTTACTTCTGTTACTCTGCTGCAAGAAATAAGTATTTGCTCCTTTCATCCCATTTAAGCATCGTTTTGTCTTCATTTCTGTTACGCTTCTTTTTTTTTTTCAAGCTTATCTCATGAGTTATACCCAAAATGTTTTCTACAAAAATATTACTATTTCCTATCTTTCCTATCCGCTGCAGGATGTGCGGTTGAACTACAGTATATGCAATGTAATATTATGTAAACATAATAAGCATTACAGCATTTTCAAGACTGTAAAAAAAAAAAAAAAAAAAAAAAAGATGTTTTCTTTTTCCATGACTTTCTCTTAATTTGTCTCTCCACGTCTGTGGCTGGTAGTTACATTATGTCATCACTGAGCTCACACACAAGCACTATAGATCAACAACATTTAATCAACTTCTTTCACTGTTTATGCAAATCACAGCTATAAACAGACAAACAACAGCCTGGAATATTGCTGACAATGTGGTGATGGGCTAAGTGCAAGTGCAGTAAAACTAAACATGATTCAAAGTTAATTTATTGTCATTCTACAACACAGGGTTGCACAATGAAATACAAGATGTAGTCTCGATTTGTTACATAAGAAAAAAACTACAGAGAATGAACAAAAGAGAACATATCCTGAACATAAACAGATATTTGACAACTTCAAACATGTGAAGCATTTAACCGCCTCTTCCTCAGAATCTCTCACCAATGAATGAACTGAGAATAACCTGCTTCTTTATGATCTCTCATATTTGGGCGACTAGCAGACTCTCGTTCCCAGAGTTTTGGTTAAATTAGGAATCCTTCCTGTACTGTGTACCCAATTCTCTCCCATTCACGTGCTTTATGGGGTTTTACTTGAGTCATGGTTGCCCATACTTCTAAAGGAAGCAGGATTTGTATGCAGCCTGAAAGGAAGTGCTGCCTTGTGGGGCTTAACTCAGGGAACAAATATTCCCAATGTCTGTGGCTGCCCAGGAGGTAATGAATGCCCTACATGTGGATATCGAAGGGTCCTTGAAGGGGGCCGCCAAAAACACTGGGTTTGATCTTATTGTGCGATATTTTACACACTACATTACATTACTATATGACAGGAGCAAAATGTAAGTGGTAAAAGTATCATTCTCAAACAAATAACTGTTACAGTATAGGGCTGTTTGTATTGACTATTCTATCAAATGCTCATGTGAGTAGCAAAATCAAGTCTAACAGCATAAATCCAAACTGCTGGGACACAAAAGTGCCAATTTTTATTGTGAATAAAATAAAAATCTAATGGCCAGATCCTTTTTGTCCACAAAGTCAAACAGAAATATGAATACCTGCAGAGTATTTCCCTTCTATGAAACCTTATCACTATGAAGCAGAACAAGTATATTTCAGAGGGAAATGTTGTATTCCACTACTTTTATCTGACAGTTATAGTTACTATGGATTTTGACTTATTTATAATATATATATTCATACACTGCACTTAATGCATCACTAACAATAATTCAATGAATAATCCTCTCTGATGTAGCACTCAGAGGGACAGGGACTCCATAGTTTGTAAAATCATGAATGTATTAGTACTTATAATGGAGCATTTTTAACTTTATCATCATTTGCAAGCATGTATTTGTCCCCTTGGTTAATAAGTAGGCCTGCTTGATATTAAAATGTACGAGTTTTGTTAAGCCTGCCATAAAATGTTATATTTTTCTATGTAAAATGAGGATAGAGTTCCAAGACATTTATTCTGCTGCACTACATGTCTGTAACGCTAGAGGGCGCCATGCTCTCTCTGCTCACCTGGAGGACTACTTCCGGTACGTCAGCTGAACCAGAGAGGGGAAATAAGACGAGAGGTCTCACTCCGCTCTGAGTTCAGAGTACAAAGTATTGTTCCCTTAACATTGTTGCGAATTTATTTAAATTACTCTAAATTACCCACAACTTGAAAATACTGATATTTACTGAACTATAATGAATTAGGTTGTGAGTGAGTTTACGAATGCAAATGAGATATGGGAGAATTAAACACTGGCTAAATCCACCCTACGCTCCAGGATAGAAAGACATGTAGTCCAACAAACACAATGCCCGCTGAAGGTGATTCATTACTGATTCACGATGGAAAGAAATATGTAACTGGTTCTGCCAACGAGTTAAACGGGATATTATGACAAGTTCCTCGCGTTATTGGCAGGTGGGTCAGTTGTGCGCACCGAGTGAGACACATGTCGTTAGACGATCTCTGCGAGCTGCCAGCAGCTGTAGTGTGCTGACGGACCCATAGACATCATATAGGGTTAGGGTTAGGACGGACACGCACGTCCACCGGCCCGCTGGCACCCCGACACCGTCCGGGGGGTGAAGAGGACTGACTGCGTCTAGAACACGGACACACCGAGAGACAGGAAGACAGGCAGACAGGCAGACAGGAAGACAGGAAGACAGGAAGACAGGAAGACAGGCAGACAAGCACTGAGGCGGTTATCACTGCTTCATCCCCGACAGGTGAGACACGGACAGGTGAGACAGGTGAGACACGGACAGGTGAGACACGGACAGGTATGTCTGCGTCCGCCACACGAGACACTGCTGTCAAAAAGAAGCACGTTCGTTTCGCCAGCATGGAGGAGGAGGAGGAAGAGGAGGACCAGAGGAGGAGGACACCCTGTTTGACAAGGAGGAGGAGGAGGACACCCTGTTTGACAAGAGGACGGACACCGGGAGGAAGGACACCGGGAGGAAGGACACCGGGAGGACGGACACCGGGAGGGGTCTGAGGAGCGCCCTGAAGGCGGGCAGGAGGAGCACCCTGCCGGGCAGCAGAGGACGCTGCTCGGTCTCCCTCACTGTCTGCGCAGCGTTCCTGGGCTTGGTACGTGAAGCGCTGGAGGATAAACATGTGTGCTTTATATAGAAACTGCTCGTTACAAGTGTGTCTGTGGGTCTGCAAGGGCCTTCTGTCCATCCAACGCCACCACAAAGGGTTTTATATATATATATATATATATATATATATATATATATATATATATATATATATATATATATATATATATATATATATTAATATTACTCATGACTGCTCAGTGAGGGTAGGTTAGGTTGTCCAGCTATCTTATTCTAGTGGCATCAAGTAGAATTACAAACACCTGTGTAAGGACTCAGTGTATAACCTGTTTAAGGACAGGTGTATAACCTGTTTAAGGACAGGTGTATAACCTGTGTAAGGACTCAGTGTATAACCTGTTTAAGGAGTTTATAACCTGTTTAAGGACAGGTGTATAACCTGTTTAAGGAGGAGTTCCGGTCAGACCTTCATCTATGTGATACCTGTTGTTCAGGTTTCAACTTATTTCTCATTCTGCATCACGAGCACCATTCTGGCCCCATGTAGAGTTCCTGCATCCAGTCTGTCAACAGTGGATGCAAAGGCACAGCAACACAACAGAAAAGACATCTGACTGCAAGAGCTGCTCAGTGATATCTGTCTGGATGAGCTATCAGTCAACAATCAGCTGTTGCAATGAGCAGGAAGTCATATGTACAGTTTGAGGGAAATGGATGCTGCAGGATCCTGCACGGACAGGATTTACATAGTTGCAAAACTTGCTCTTCAACCATGTTATCTGCATTGGATTACTTTAAACCATCAGCATACCCTGAGTGTCTGCTAACCTCGGGGCCATTTCTTTAGTTATTTCAGCACCCTGGTTCCCTTTTATTCAGAAAGCCCTTTCTGACAGGAAGGTTTAGTAGTAACCCAGGAGGCCAGTGTTCGAGTCCAGTGATAAGCTTGTTTTTACACTTAGTTGACTTATTATTTTCAGTATTTTAATTGTTGTTTTATATCAGTTTTCAGTAAGCTTCATACACACACAGTATTTAATGTTTACATAGGACGGTTGCAAATAGCATTGTTGGCTTCTGACGCCTGGACGCTAATAGCATCTGTTTGAATTTGCAGGGGTAGACATTTCTTTTAATTGTGCAGGACACCTGTCACACACAGTACATGTTCTCTCTCTTATTGTAACTCCTGCTGCTCTCATGTTTTCTCTAGGGGATGAGTATATCTGTTCTTGGCCCTACATTCGAGGACCTGGCTGTGAATGTGAAGAAGAACATCAGCAATATTTCGTACATCTTCGTCGGACGTTCTGGGGGCTACATCGCTGGTTCCCTCTTAGGAGGGATTCTCTTCGACTACATTAACCCCCACCTCCTGCTAGGTAACCCTTCATCCACACTGCTGTTGTAGATGTTTGACTGGAGCTGCACATGGTGCTGGTGTCGGCATGGCCGTAAGTTATGTTCATTTTATGATAGCAACGGTGGGGATAAGTCGAAATACTATAGTATGACTTTTTATGACTTCCTTCGGACACACTAGGATAGGACTTCATTAGGCATAATAAACTAGGACTTTTTTCAAAATCTTTAACTTTGACTTTTTTTTGTTCTTTTTTATGACATACTATTCTTGCCATACTATAATATACTATGACTTCTTTTTATGGCATTTTATACTATTCCTTTTTTTTTTACTCTAATGCTTTTTTCAACATACTATACTATGACTTTGTTTGGCGTACTATACTGACTCTTTTTTAACATACTGTACATTGACTTTTTATGACTTCTTTTCAGCATTCTATACTATGACGTTTTTTTCGACACACTATACTATGAGTCTTTTTAAACATACTATACTGTTTTTTTCGACATACTATACCATGAATTTTTTTCAACATAATATACTATGACTTTTTATGACTTTTTTCGACATACTACACAATGACTCTTTTTCGACACACTATAATATGAGTCTTTTTAAACATACTACACTATGAGTCTTTTTAAACATACTATACTATGACTTTTTCGACATGCTATACTATGAGTGTTTTTCGACATACTATACTGTGACTTTTTTCGACACACTATACTATGACTTTTTTTCGACACACTATACTATGACTTTTTTCGACACACTATACTATGACTTTTTTTCGACACACTATACTATGACTTTTTTTCGACACACTATACTATGACTTTTTTTCGACACACTATACTATGACTTTTTTTCGACATGCTATACTATGACTTTTTTTCGACATGCTATACTATGACTTTTTAGGACTTTTTTTGACATACTACACTATGAGTGTTTTTTGACATACTATACTATGATGGTTTTTTTCGACATACTATACTGTGACTTTTTTTCGACATACTATACTCGACATACTATATTATTTAGGAGTTTTTTTCGACATACTGTACCATGACGTTTTTTCCGACTTACTACACTATGACTCTTTTTCAACATACTATACTATGACTTTTTAGGACTTTTTTTGACATACTACACTATGACTCTTTTTCAACATACTATACTCGACATACTATAATATGATGTTTTTTTTCGACATACTATACTGTGACTTTTTTGACATACTATACTATACTGTTTTTTTCGACATACTATACCATGAATTTTTTTCAACATAATATACTATGACTTTTTATGACTTTTTTCGACATACTACACAATGACTCTTTTTCGACACACTACACTATGAGTCTTTTTAAACATACTACACTATGAGTCTTTTTCAACATACTACACTATGAGTGTTTTTCAACATACTATACTGTGACTCTTTTTCAACATACTATTCTCGACATACGATACTATTTAGGAGTTTTTTTCGACATACTATACTATGACTTTTTAGGACATTTTTTTGACATACTACACTATGAGTCTTTTTAAACATACTACACTATGAGTCTTTTTAAACATACTACACTATGAGTCTTTTTAAACATACTACACTATGAGTCTTTTTAAACATACTACACTATGAGTCTTTTTAAACATACTATACTGTGATGTTTTTTTCGACATACTATACTATGACTCTTTTTCAACATACTATACTCGACATACTATATTATTTAGGAGTTTTTTTCGACATACTGTACCATGACGTTTTTTCCGACATACTATACTATGACTCTTTTTCAACATACTATACTATGAGTTTTTTTCGACATACTATACTATGAATTTTTTTCGACACACTATACTATGACTTTTTTTCGACATACTATACTATGACTTTTTTTTCGACACACTATACTATGACTTTTTTTTCGACATACTATACTATGACTTTTTTTCGACATACTATACTATGACTTTTTTTCGACATACTATACTATGACTTTTTAGGACATTTTTTTGACATACTACACTATGAGTCTTTTTAAACATACTACACTATGAGTGTTTTTTGACATACTATGGTTTTTTTCGACATACTATACTGTGACTTTTTTTCGACATACTATACTCGACATACTATATTATTTAGGAGTTTTTTTCGACATACTGTACCATGACGTTTTTTCCGACTTACTACACTATGACTCTTTTTCAACATACTATACTCGACATACTATAATATGATGGTTTTTTCGACATACTATACTGTGACTTTTTTGACATACTATACTATGATGTTTTTTCGACATACTATACTATGAGTCTTTTTCAACATACTATACTCGACATACTATAATATGATGGTTTTTTTCGACATACTATACTGTGACTTTTTTGACATACTATACCATGAATTTTTTTCAACATAATATACTATGACTTTTTATGACTTTTTTCGACATACTACACAATGACTCTTTTTCGACACACTATACTATGAGTCTTTTTAAACATACTACACTATGAGTCTTTTTAAACATACTACACTATGAGTCTTTTTAAACATACTATACTATGACTTTTTTCCGACATACTATACTATGACTTTTTAAGTCTTTTTCGACATACTATACTATGACTTTTTCGACATGCTATACTGTGACTTTTTAGGACTTTTTTTGACATACTACACTATGAGTCTTTTTCAACATACTACACTATGAGTGTTTTTCAACATACTATACTGTGACTCTTTTTCAACATACTATTCTCGACATACGATACTATTTAGGAGTTTTTTTCGACATACTATACTATGACTTTTTAGGACATTTTTTTGACATACTACACTATGACTCTTTTTCAACATACTATACTCGACATACTATAATATGATGGTTTTTTTCGACATACTATACTGTGACTTTTTTGACATACTATACTATGATGTTTTTTTCGACATACTATACTATGAGTCTTTTTAAACATACTATACTGTTTTTTTCGACATACTATACCATGAATTTTTTTCAACATAATATACTATGACTTTTTATGACTTTTTTCGACATACTACACAATGACTCTTTTTGAATTTTTTTCAACATAATATACTATGACTTTTTATGAGTCTTTTTAAACATACTACACTATGAGTCTTTTTCAACATACTACACTATGAGTCTTTTTAAACATACTATACTATGACTTTTTTTAAACATACTATACTATGACTTTTTTTCGACATACTATACTAAGACTTTTTAAGTCTTTTTTCGACATACTATACTGTGACTTTTTTTTTCGACATGCTATACTGTGACTTTTTAGGACTTTTTTTGACATACTACACTATGAGTCTTTTTCAACATACTACACTATGAGTGTTTTTCAACATACTATACTGTGACTCTTTTTCAACATACTATTCTCGACATACGATACTATTTAGGAGTTTTTTCGACATACTATACTATGACTTTTTAGGACTTTTTTTGACATACTACACTATGACTCTTTTTCAACATACTATACTCGACATACTATAATATGATGTTTTTTTCGACATACTATACTGTGATTGTTTTTTTTGACATACTATACTATGATGTTTTTTTCGACATACTATACTATGAGTCTTTTTAAACATACTATACTGTTTTTTTCGACATACTATACCATGAACTTTTTTTTTCAACATAATATACTATGACTTTTTATGACTTTTTTCGACATACTACACAATGACTCTTTTTCGAATTTTTTTCAACATAATATACTATGACTTTTTATGAGTCTTTTTAAACATACTACACTATGAGTCTTTTTAAACATACTACACTATGAGTCTTTTTAAACATACTATACTATGACTTTTTTTCGACATACTATACTATGACTTTTTAGGACTTTTTCTGACATACTATGCTATGAGTCTTTTTAAACATACTATACTGTGATTTTTTTGACATACTATAATATGATGTTTTTTTCGACATACTATACTATGAGTCTTTTTAAACATACATACTATACTATGACTTTTTAGGACTTTTTGACATACTACACTATGAGTCTTTTTCAACATACTACACTATGAGTGTTTTTTGACATACTATACTATGATGGTTTTTTTCGACATACTATACTGTGACTTTTTTTCGACATACTATACTCGACATACTATATTATTTAGGAGTGTTTTTTGACATACTGTACTATGACGTTTTTTTCGACACACTATACTATGACTTTTTTCGACATACTACACTATGACTTTTTTTCGACACACTATACTATGACTTTTTTTCGACATACTATACTATGACTTTTTCGACATGCTATACTATGACTTTTTAGGACTTTTTTTGACATACTACACTATGAGTCTTTTTAAACATACTACACTATGAGTGTTTTTTGACATACTATGGTTTTTTTCGACATACTATACTGTGACTTTTTTTCGACATACTATACTCGACATACTATATTATTTAGGAGTTTTTTTCGACATACTGTACCATGACGTTTTTTCCGACTTACTACACTATGACTCTTTTTCAACATACTATACTCGACATACTATAATATGATGGTTTTTTTCGACATACTATACTGTGACTTTTTTGACATACTATACTATGATGTTTTTTTCGACATACTATACTATGAGTCTTTTTAAACATACTATACTGTTTTTTTCGACATACTATACCATGAATTTTTTTCAACATAATATACTATGACTTTTTATGACTTTTTTCGACATACTACACAATGACTCTTTTTCGACACACTATACTATGAGTCTTTTTAAACATACTACACTATGAGTCTTTTTAAACATACTACACTATGAGTCTTTTTAAACATACTATACTGTGATTTTTTTTGACATACTATAATATGACTTTTTAAGTCTTTTTCGACATACTATACTATGACTTTTTCGACATGCTATACTGTGACTTTTTAGGACTTTTTTTGACATACTACACTATGAGTCTTTTTCAACATACTACACTATGAGTGTTTTTCAACATACTATACTGTGACTCTTTTTCAACATACTATTCTCGACATACGATACTATTTAGGAGTTTTTTTCGACATACTATACTATGACTTTTTAGGACATTTTTTTGACATACTACACTATGACTCTTTTTCAACATACTATACTCGACATACTATAATATGATGGTTTTTTTCGACATACTATACTGTGACTTTTTTTCGACATACTATACTATGATGTTTTTTTCGACATACTATACTATGAGTCTTTTTAAACATACTATACTGTTTTTTTCGACATACTATACCATGAATTTTTTTCAACATAATATACTATGACTTTTTATGACTTTTTTTCGACATACTACACAATGACTCTTTTTCGAATTTTTTTCAACATAATATACTATGACTTTTTATGAGTCTTTTTAAACATACTATAATATGAGTCTTTTTAAACATACTATACTATGAGTCTTTTTAAACATACTATACTATGACTTTTTTTCGACATACTATACTATGACTTTTTAGGACTTTTTCTGACATACTATGCTATGAGTCTTTTTAAACATACTATACTGTGATTTTTTTTGACATACTATAATATGATGTTTTTTTCGACATACTATACTATGAGTCTTTTTAAACATACATACTATACTATGACTTTTTAGGACTTTTTTTGACATACTACACTATGAGTCTTTTTCAACATACTACACTATGAGTGTTTTTTGACATACTATACTATGATGGTTTTTTTCGACATACTATACTGTGACTTTTTTTCGACATACTATACTCGACATACTATATTATTTAGGAGTGTTTTTTGACATACTGTACTATGACGTTTTTTTCGACATACTATACTATGACTTTTTAGGACATTTTTTTGACATACTACACTATGAGTCTTTTTAAACATACTATACTGTGATGTTTTTTTCGACATACTATACTCGACATACTATAATATGATGTTTTTTTTCGACATACTATACTATGACTTTTTTTCGACATACTATACTCGACATACTATATTATTTGGGAGTTTTTTTCGACATACTGTACCATGACGTTTTTTTCGACACACTATACTATGACTTTTTTTGACATACTATAATATGATGTTTTTTTTCGACGTACTATACTATGACTTTTTTTCGACATACAATACTGACTTTTTAGGACATTTTTTTGACATACTACACTATGAGTCTTTTTAAACATACTATACTATGAGTCTTTTTAAACATACTATACTATGAGTCTTTTTAAACATACTACACTATGAGTCTTTTTAAACATACTACACTATGAGTCTTTTTAAACATACTACACTATGAGTCTTTTTAAACATACTATACTATGAGTCTTTTTAAACATACTACACTATGAGTCTTTTTAAACATACTACACTATGAGTCTTTTTAAACATACTACACTATGAGTCTTTTTAAACATACTACACTATGAGTCTTTTTAAACATACTATACTGTGATGTTTTTTTCGACATACTATACCATGAATGTTTTTCAACATAATATATTATGACGTTTTAAGTTGTTTTTTTCGACACTATACCATGAATTTTTTTCGACACACTATACTATGACTTTTTTGACATACTATACTATGATGTTTTTTTCGACATACTATACTATGACTTTTTTGACATACTATACTATGATGTTTTTTTCGACATACTATACTATGAGTTTTTAGGACTTTTTTCAACATACTATACTATGACTTTTTTTTCAACATACTATACCATGAATTCTTCTGGGTTTTTTCGACATACTATACTCGACATACTATACTATTTAGGAGTTTTTTTCGACATACTGTACCATGACGTTTTTTCCGACATACTTACATTACATTACATTACATTACAGTCATTTAGCAGACGCTTTTATCCAAAGCGACTTACAATCAGTAGCTCAAAGCTTATGTTACATATCATTCACCCATTCACACACTGATGACAGGCTACCATCAAGGTGCCACCATCAGACTCTAACTAACATTCATCATCCAGTCCACACCGATGGCCTTCAGGAGCAACTTGGGGTTAAGTGTCTTGCCCAAGGACACAGCAACATCGACTGCCGAAGCTGGGTATCGAACCACCGATCCTCTGATTGGAGAACTACCCTGCTCTCCACCCTGCTCTCCACTACGCCACAGTTTTTTTCGACATACTATACTCGACATACTATATTATTTAGGAGTTTTTTTCGACATACTATACTATGACTTTTTTTCAACATACTATACTCGAAATACTATACTATTTAGGATTTTTTTGGTTTTTTTCGACATACTATACTATGACTTTTTTTCGACATACTATACTGTTAATTTTTTTTGACATACTATACTATGACTCTTTTTCAACATACTATATCATGCCGTTTTATGTTGTTGTTCTTTACATACTATACTATGACTTCTTTTTTATGCTATGACTTTTTTTTCCTTCATACTATACTATGACTTTTTATGGGGGTTTTTCGACATACTATAATATTACTTTATTACGACATACTATACAATGAATTATTTTTGGCGTACTATACTATGACTCTTTTTTAACATACTGTACATTGAATTTTTTTCGACATACTATGCTATGAGTGTGGTATATGTATGGTATAGTATACTATGGTATAGTATGACGTTTTTTCGACATACTATAACATGAATTTTTCTGATTTTTCAACATAATATACTATGAGGTTTTTTTCAACATACTTTACTAAGACTTTTTTCGACATACTAAGCTATTATACTTTGCTTTTCTGTGACTTTTGTCATCACACTATGCGATTACTTTTTTTCGACATTCTATACTATGACTATTTTCGACATAATATGCTATGTCTTTTTATGGATTTTCTTTCAACACACTATACTATGACCTTTTGACATACTTATTGTTACAACCCGGCTCAAAGGCTGCAACATAAATGGGAGACCAGACGAGTTAAAATAAGCACATTTATTAAAAGTATTACATCAACTAAACAAAACAATCATGAAGAATCAGTAATCAGTACTGTCAGCATGAGTGGATTTGTGAAAATGTCTGAAAAGACTAAACAAAAGAGGAGCCTTGTCAGCCAAGAAGGAGAAAATATCCCTGTTCACGTGGTGAGTCTTTATAGCTGGAACTGCCACCAGGCTCAGGTGTGGCTTATTAGCTGACGATAAACAACCTGAAAGACAAATTAGAGCCAGCAAACAGGACACAGAGCCCAAGTGGAAGAGAGGGGTTCCTAACTCTATACTTTTTCAACATACTGTAATACTACTCGTATTTTTCTACATACTTTACTATGACTTTAATGGGGTCTTATTTCCTTTTATGACTTTTTTTTCTACATACTAAACAATGACTATATTTTCGACATACTATACTCTTTTTGTATATACTACACTGTAGAGGGGTCGTAACTCTATACTATGACTTTTGTCGACATACTTTGACTTTTATGGGTTTCTTTTTAACATACTGTAATATAACTTTTTTTTTTTTACATCCTTTGGCATGACTTTTTAAAAAAATACTATACTATGACTTTTGATCTTTGTTTTTCTCAACAAAGTATTCTATGACTTCATTTTTTTTCTACATACTTAATTTGACTCCTTTTTGACAATTTTTCCATGGGGTTTTCGACACTGTGCTATGACTTTTTTTCCACTTAATATATTATGACTTTTTTTGACTTTGAAAGCTTTTTTTCCCCCTTGGTATACTCAGATTTATTTTTTCAACATACTATTCAAAGATTTTTTTACTCAAACATACCATACTATAACTGTTCTTATGGACGTACTAAACTATACTTTTTTTCAACATACTATAATATGACTTTTTATGTTTATTGGATACTAAGTAAGACTTTTCTCGACATACATTTGATATACTATCCTATGATTTTTTCAACATATTTGACTGACTATTTTTCAATATACTATTCAATATCTTTCTGTTGACATTCTGTACTACGCCCCTTTTTCATACTTTTATGGCTTTTATCCAACATACTGTTCTATGAGGTTCTTTCCAACACATTACAATTACCTTTTCATGACTTTCTGTTACATCTCATGTAAAACTATACTATGACAGTTTTGTAACTTATTTTACATACTTTGCCATACAACTTTATGAATTTTTATGAAAAACTATAATATGACTTTTTTAAGGATTTTTCTTGACTTTTTTTTACATACTATTCGATTCCTTTTTAATGATATACTATGACTTTGTATCATGTGCTATACTATGATTAATAATATGAACTACTATACTAAGAATTGTTTTGACATATTATGCTATTACTTTTAAATTAAATACTATACTTTGATATTTTGGGGTGGCTGTGGCACATGAGGTAGAGCGCTTGTCCCGTAACCACAAGGTTGGTGGTTCAAACCCCTCTACCGGCAACATGCCGAGGTGTCCTTGAGCGAGACACCTAACCCCAAGTTGCTCCCCGGGCGCTTCATTGCAGCCCACTGCTCCTCCGGGATGGGTTAAATGCAGAGAAATAATTTCCCCATTGTGGGACTAATAAAGGATTGATTATTATTATTATTATTATTATTGAATACTGTATAATTACTTTTTATGACATAACTTTTTTAATGATTTTAATTACAAACTACACTATTACATTTATATTATATTTTATGACTGTATCATGTATTCTGTGTGAGTACATTAAGATGACTATTCATGCCATTTTAGTCACTTAATATGAAATAACATCCTATGGCATTCTATGACATTATCTGTCACATACTAGTATTGTAGGAGTGTGGGAAGCAAAAGGGCTGAGAAAGGCTTTTAGTGGACGGAGTGAATAGTCACACAGTGTGATGTGGACGGCTACTGCCCGGGTGCGATGAACCATGTACGGCATCGAACCGGCCTTCTCCACGCCTGCGGAACCACTGGGCCGCTGTCATGAAGGGGACGTCTGCCAACCGGAGGCCAGACACCGCCGTCCTGTATGCCTGGATGTCAGGGTCCGAGGCTTGATCTGCAGGAAACGGAAATGCCTGACCGCTAAGTACAGGGAGGAGCTCAGGGTCAAAGGTCAAAGGTGCTGTACTGTTGCTCACTGGGCCGGAGCTGTCGGCTGAAGAACGCCAGGGGTTGGGTTGCCAGATCCCCTTGACCAGCTGCTCACAAACACCACCGACGGCATAGTCCGAGGCATCAGTCGCCAATGCCACGGAAGCTTCAGGCGGGGTGAGGCAGCATAGGGTGAGTCAGCATAGGGTGAGGCAGCATAGGGCCTCCTTAGTGTCCGAGAACGCCTTCAGCATGTCGGACCAGGCGATGGCTGCTTGGGGGTCTTTGTGTTGAGAGCCTCGTACAGGTGAGCAGCCTGGGGGATGAAGCGATGGTAAGAGCCGTGACAGTGATAGTGATAGTGACAGTGACAGTGATAGCTGCTGCACAGCCTCCACCTTTGACAGCAGCAGTGATGTGGTGGCTAAGGCAGTCCATGGCAGCAGCCCAAACCGGCACTTTGCTGGGTTGATGATGAAGCCGTGCTCGTGGAGGTGTGATAGGTGCTCTGCCTCGGATGTGCTGGCTACCAGGATGTCTCCAGGTAAACAAACACAAAAGATAAGTCACGCAGCACGACGTCCATCAGACGCTGAAGGTCTGTGCAGCGTTCCTGAGGCCGAATGGAGTTATAACCGCCGTCCTGGAGATGTCTTGCGGACTAACCGGCACCAGATCCACTTTAAAAAATAGATGCTCCAGCCAGGTGGGCGGAAACATCCTGGACGTGCGGTCAGGCGTAGCGGCACCGTTAACGCCGCCATTAAGACTCGGGAACCAGATGGAGAGGCCCAAGGACTGCCGGAACCACGGATGATGCCGAGCTTCTCCATGGAGGCGAACTCATCTTTCGCGATGGTGAGTTTGTGAGGGTCGAGGCGATCATAGCTCCCTCAGTGGAGATGTGATGCACTACGCCGTGTCTGGTGGCCGGGACGAGAAGGTCGTGATGTCCGAGAACTCCAACAGGAGGAGAGACATCACCGGTGAGACGGACAGCTTCATCACGATGAGCCGACGGTTTCCCACATCCACCAGGAGACTGTTGGCACAGAGGAAGTCAGGCCTAGGAGGGGAGTGGACATCTTGGCCAAAACAAAACCCCAGGTGAGCAAAACACAACGGCACGGTACGGCAGCCTCGAGGGCGGGGCCCTGTTCCGTCCATAGCCGAGGCAGGCAGCACGCTCACCTGGGCCCCGGGTCGCACAGGAACCGGAGAGGGAGTCTGTGTCGTACAGCAGGCCTGCAGGATGGATACACTCACGGCTGCTAGCGAGTGCGGCCAGTGTTTCCCGATGCTGAAGGTGCATGGTGGCACTTTGTTACCGAACCTAGCGTGATAAAAACACAGCCCTGACGGCTTCGCATGGCGGAGACGGAGACAGGTAGCGGACACACACCGCCTCCCCGGCCAACTGAGGAAACTCAGTCTGGACAGAACTGGTCGGCCAAACGCACCTGGTCTGGGAGCTGTTGCAGGAACAGTTCCTTAAACAGGAAACATGGCTGGTGGTCACCAGCAGAGCCAACATGTGGTCCATCAGAGTCACCGAGCCCAGGGCGGACAGTCCAAACGTCTCTCTCAGGTGTGCTTTAAGGTGGCATACCTGTCGTCTGCTGGTGGATGTTCCATCAGACTCCCACCTCCCTGGTGGAGCTGGTCAGAGCCGCCACTACAGAGTATATCTGGTGTCCGCGGTGATGTCCCTGAGCAAACCAAGCGTCTGCATTCTGTTCACAAAACTCGGGCAACTTGAGAGAAACTGCGTTCGTTGCCATGTTCAGTCAACTCTGGAAACGTCCAGAGAAAACCGGGGTCACCAGTGTAGGAGTGAGGGAAACAAAAAGGAGTGAATAACCGTCAGCTTTATTTACATTCTGCATTCCGCCAACAACAACAACAAGCAGATATAACGTAACGAGGCTCGCTGTGGATTCTGACCCATATTGTCCTGCTAGTGAGTGGTCACTACAGTATCACATTTTAATTGATTACTATACATTGACATTTTTTCTGACATTTTAATGGCTCAAAGCATATATGAAACTTTAAGATACATGGAAAGGGTCTTGCATCACATTTTAGTCAGACTCTTAACCCTTATTCTACTAAAATAAAAATGTTCTTCCTCTCATTATCTTGCTTTTCAGGTTTTTCTATGCTGATCACATCAGGTGGGATGTGTGCTATCCCCTTCTGTAAGCAGGCTCTGCTCCTCACCGGGCTCATGTCCAGCATTGGGATGTCTATGGGTATTCTGGATACAGGTAAGACACTTAAACACTTAAATACATGAGCAGATAGTACAAGTTTTGCTTTCCTGGAGTTAATTCTTATAGCTGGTAGTTCAGCATAACAAAATGTAATGAAGATTTATATATGGAGCCTAAGATCCTACACACACACACACACACACACACACACACACACACACACACACACACACACACAATACACCCTCATGACTTTTATTTTGACTTATTTTAGCTGATTTCTGTTGTGCACTATGAAGATGACAACCTCCAGATTGTCAAACCTGGATTAAGTGATCATTTTTGGCCACCTTGTAAAGGTGATAGTGCCAATGTTTATACTTCCAGCAGACAAATAGCAGCATTCATTTGGAGACATGTTTGATTCGCCCTGATGACGGCATGCATTACTTTAAGCTCTGAGAGATATATCTCTTTAGCTGCTCAATGCACCTGCTGGGGCTCTGTTAATGCCAGCTGTTATTGATGCCAAGCTAAAATAAGCCCTAAACAACCCACTAGCAGCTAGCCGTCTACACAGTCTGTGTTAGATTTTGACAGGTATATGGCTTTAACTCGTCTTTATGTAAGACACAACCCATTGTGTTGTGTTTGCTGCTCCTTAAAAGCATTGTGTCTGTATATTATTACTTTGAGGGCATCTGTTATTTATTTATGTGGACACATTATTAAAAACCCAATCTCTGATACCTGCTGAGCACTTTGGTCTACCCATGTTGTTTTAGATGGGCTATATTAATACATTTTGACCTTTGACCTTCAACACCTGGAAAAAAAACCGTTGGTGTTATGGCAGAGCGTGCGTCCATGACAAGGAAAACATTAGAGGATTATGAAATGTTATGTCACTGCAGGACACCCGTGGAGTGGATTAAAACAGTGTCACCGCTACATTTTCTACGATGGTTTGTTCTTATGTCAATGTTTTCTCTCTGTCCGTCAGGTGGGAACGTCCTCATACTGAACACGTGGGGCGAGCAGGCGGGTCCTCACATGCAGGCTCTGCACTTCAGCTTCGCAGCCGGGGCCTTTGTGTCTCCGATCATAGCCAAGCTGCTGTTTGGGCCCGACGGCAACGGCAGCACGGGAATCATACCAACCAACTCTACACCTCCGGTCACCACGGAACAAATCAACAAAGTCCCCGACGCTCACACACTCACCCGCTACGTCCACAGCACCCTCAAATCCATGTGGGCCTACGTTGTGATCGGCTCCTTCATCTTTCTCATCTCCTTCCTCTTCTTCATCCTTTACTGCCGCAGCAGCAGGTCATGTGACAGAGCCAAGGCGTCATCAGGAAAGCCCCTGGTGGCCAAACATCACACGGCTCTTATTGCCCTGCTCTTCTTCTTCTTCTTCGCCTACGTAGGCGCTGAGGTGGCGTACGGCTCTTTCATCTTTACCTTCGCCAAGGACTACGCCCACATGCCTCCGTCCCAGGCAGCGGGGCTGAACTCGTTGTTCTGGGGGACGTTTGCTGCCTGCAGGGGGTTGGCCATCTTCTTTGCGGCCTGCGTGTACCCGGGCACCATGATCATGCTCAGCCTGGTGAGCTCCACCGTGTCCTCTCTGCTTCTCTGCCTCTTCAGCAAGGAGAAGGCGGCGCTGTGGGTTTGCACCGGTGTCTACGGCGCCTCCATGGCCACCACCTTCCCCAGCGGCATCTCCTGGGTGGAGCAGTACACTACAGTAACGGGCCACACGGCGGCAGCCTTCGTGGTTGGGGCAGCGCTCGGTGAGATGGTTCTTCCCGCTCTTGTGGGCTTCCTGCTGGGGAAGTTCCATGACCAGCCGCTGCTCATGTACCTGTCGCTCATCACCGCCACCTTCACCTCCATCCTCTTCCCGGTCATGTACAAGCTCGCCTCGGCCCCCAGCGGTCAGAGCAGGAAGCCCCGCGTCAGGGGTCGGCCCGAAGCAGACGACAGCGAGTACCGCCAGGCGCTGCTGGACTCCGGGGCCAATGACGAGGAGGAGGAGGAAGAGGAGGAGCGGGACAACGAGGCCGATCAGTGGAACGACGCAGACTTTGAGGTCATTGAAATGGATGACACGGCGAGTCTCATCAGCTCACCCAGTAAGGTCTCCTCTCCTCCTGACGTCACTGGTCTAACTGGGAGCTCTGCAGCCTCTCACACCCAGGGAACAGAGCCCACAGGTGGAGCCTCTTTCTCAGACACCATCTCCCTGGTTGGAGACTCACCTAGACGCAAACTACTGCTCTCTCTGGACCGAGAGAAGAGAGACTGAAACCTCCTTCTATGGCTCCTAAATGCCGGTTTTCTCTCACTAAAAACTACAAAAGCCTCCACGTGTTTGCGCTCATTTGTTGTCCAGAACCTGAAAAATACAACATTTGTGAACAGTTGATGATTCACTGTGTACTGAATGAAACACTGACCGAAACCTGTGCAGCTTATAAACCATCCATACAGTGTGTCGACTGAGAGTTTGGGTCATCAGCATCTTATGAAGCTTTGAGATCCGTCCTGGATGATGAAGGATCAGATTTTGAACTGTACTTCTATGCTGTGATTTGTTTATAATATATGTCATTGATTCTACACAAGGATTCTGTGTTGGCCCTTCTCCCCTCCAAAGTGAGGTGAAAGGTCAGATTGGGCTAGAAAACAGGTCCCAGGGCTGGTAGAAATCAGTGCCTTGCTGGAGGACACATAAGCAGAGTGAATGAGATGAACCCGGGACCGTTGCACTCCATCATCATCATAAGGCTGCCCTGCTGCCAAAAAAAACATTTTCAAAAATGTAAATTCAATGCATTCATGCAGTGAATTAATTAATAGCAGGATGAGCGTGATGATAGTTGTACAATTTGATTGAAGTTTTGTTGCACTTTGTTAAACAACAGAGTTGTTTTGGTCATGTTGTGTAATGTGCTGTGGCTTTGTGGATCTCTCAATCATGTGATGTCACTGTGATACAAACTATTTTCTTTTAAAATGACTCATTGACAGAAGGCATTTTAATACATTGACTTTTTATTATATCAATCTCAAACCTCCACCCACAGCAATGTCCATTAAAAACAAACAAAAAAAACACCTCCTTCATTATTATTATTTTTTTTACATTTATACAAATACACAGATCCTGTGTACGGCTGTATTAAGAATTGAGGATTGGATCTGACGTGGTTTGATGAGATTATTTTTCTTTTTGCTCAGAAAAAATTGGAAACGTACACAAACCATATATATGCACAGGGAAACGATAGACTCTTCATGACATAAATTATCAAAATACAATATTGCAACAGTCCCCGATTTTTTTTAGAAAAACTGAAATAGTTTCCAGTTCCCGCACTCAAAAGATAGAGTATGAAGTGTCAAATCTGCCAAAAATGGATATCAATACAATCAAGGTTAAAAAGAAACATGGAAAATGGCACCCTTAAACAGAATGCATAAAAACAGATTTGATTGCATTCATGGCCAGAGCTTTAGTTTTTTTTTGTTAATGCACAGTGAGATTAAAGATGGAGCTATACAGGAACTATTTACAAAAAAGACTGCAGTCTATATAAAAATGAAGAAAAGTCTAATTAGTGGTTTGATTGTAGTTCGTCTTTAGACTTGTAAGGAGCTCCTCAAACACCAACGACTTCAAACTGCTACAGCGCACACAAGACACAACAAATCATCCTCGATTGGACTGCACTCAGTTCCATGACAGGCAGTCTGTTGCTGTGTCACCAAAGACTTCGCTCAGCTCATAGCAGCTAATGGAGATGGCAGCAAACAAGCATGAAGACACACAAATCCTGGGAGGGGGGGGCTGGTGGTGGTGGGGGATCAAACCAGACAGTCTGCACACGCAGAAAATACTTGTATAACGAATAACAGTTACAAGACAGAATGAAAACCCTGACAGGGTTCATTTGAAGCACCATTTAAACTATTACAACTGAGTGGACAATCAAACACTGAGAGGGGGCGGGGGTTGTGGGAGTGGGGGGGCAGCTTTTAGCACCATATCAATTGGGAGTTCCCGGGGGTTCAGGAGCCAATCAGAACTGCTCCAGCAGCTGTCGGAGGTAGGGGGCCTTGGAGAGCTGTCTGTTGACCCGGGACAGCTTGTAGAGGACGGGACAGTCCAGAGACACACAGGGGACCTGCCGCTCTGCACAGCCGCTACAGTTCCTACAGATCTGGACACGCACACGCACACACATTTTCCATAAATGTTGCAGAACGTTTATTTGAATGTGAAAGAGATTTAAAAAATGTTTAGGTAATGATTTCATGTAAATGGTACGTTTTTTAGTGCGGCAATAAAACCCACAATTGACAAATTATTATTCAGAGCAAAGAACATGTCTGCAGCTAAGTTCTCCCCCAGCTCGTCCTCCTCACCCCAAAAATGTCTCTCACCTTCAGCAGCTGTTCTTGCTGGCTCTCCCACTGTCTCATGTCCTGGTAGAGCGTCACTGCGACTCTCTGGGGTTCGCCGCGGCACCGCGAGCACACGCCCAGCTGGGTCAGCTCGTCACACACGGGGCAGTGAAGCGTGGTGAAGTACTGGGAGATGGTTCCCTTCCTCCCCGATTCCTCTCCACCCGCGGCCGAGGAGCAGGACGCCTTCTGGATCTGTGTGCAGAGTTCAGTTATACTCTCCAACAACATGATCAGAATGAACTAGTAGAAGAAGATAACCACGACCTTATGACTGGATCAGATTGTAAAACTGTTGCATCTAAACAATGGTGTAAGGTTTGTCATTCTTTTCATAAGCTCTGCTCTCAGCTCCACCAGCAGATGGCATGTGTGCTCCTTCAGAGTGAACCCGACTTCAGTATTGACACAAAGACTGAGGCAGGTTTGATGAGTCTCATTCCATCCTCAGCAGGAAGCAGGAATGAGATTTTCTCCTCATCCTTTGTTCTCTCTCCACCAAATAGACTGAATGAAAATGCTGCTTTTATTTTGACAGGGAGGGGAAGCAACAGACCAATATGATAATCTCTCGCTGATCAGTCCCAAGCTCTAACCCATTCAGGTTTTTCTGTGTCTTTATTATCGCTTTGTTCTTTGATACTGTAGCTTTCCATTTGGCTTATATAGTTAATCATCATAATTTGCATTGCTTCTAAAGAATCTTAACGGCAGCTCAATTTCCTGACATGAAAAACACAAACTGTTCTCCGTCTCACCCTGGGGAGCTCCTGGTACCATCCGAACACGTCCACCCCGATCAGCTGGAACATGCGGGCCAGCGGCGGCAGGATCTGCTTGGTGATGTAGTACGTGGAGTTGAGGCGGAGGCCTGGGTCCTGCAGGACCTCCATGGGCCGACGCACCAGCTGGATGAGGGGCACGCCGGGCGTCCCGTACACGATCACGTAGGGCACCCGCTCGCCCACGCGGGGCTCCAGGCGGCGGTCGTACGCCATCATGCGCCTGAGACGGAAACGTAATGAAACATGATAAAAACCACATAGAAACTGTGTGCTCCCTGTGCTCCAATGTTACATTTTGTACTAAATTAATAAACGATAAATTAGCAAAAGCAGGAGTCAACCCACATGATAAATAAAACGAGACAAACTTTACTGCTGCTCATGAATGAGGCTCTAGATTTCCCTCTTATCCAAGCCTCTGAAATCAGACTTTTTTTCCCCACCCATTAAGAGATGCGTTGCCTAGCAACAGACTCAGGTACTGTACATGCAAGCTAGTGCAGCCAGACAATGAGCACTGTGGGGAAGGTGTAATTGGATTCACACACTGACTACTGTAACTGTAGTTGACAGCAAGCTTCTTCTGATCACTGCAGCGAACACACACACACACACACACACACACACACACACACACACACACACACACACACACACACACACACACACACACACACACACACACCTGGTGAGCTCCAGGGCAGGCACGCAGGCTCCGGGTCGGTACGAGCTGCTGCCCCGGTACTCCTTGGCAAAGGTCAGGTCCTGCATGCTGGCCCGGCCGTCCAGAACCTTCACGCACTGATGCTGCACGAACTGCTTCACCTGGCTGATGTCCCGGGTCTCAAACAGCAGCTTGATGGAGCGCTCCAGAACCTGGAGGGGACACGTTAATGACATGATCGATGAGAAGAGCGGAGATGTGACAAGAATGAACAAAGAAAGTGGTTATATAAAGCCGGATTTGTATGGAATATAACAAAGTGATTCCCTGTTTTCATATTTATTCAGCCTTTCCACCCCCGAGCAGGGAACGGCCTTTTTGCCTGAATGACACGTGCGAAGCGGTCCCAGGAAACGAGAGCGTGAATGAAAACTGGCATGGCTGTGATTGGTGTGGAGCACAGTGAGACGGAGGAGGGAGGAGGTGGGGATGGTTTGCCTGTTACCTTGGAAACAGCGGGGCAGCCGTCACGGCGCACCGTCTCGATCCCTTTGGCGTCGAACACTGGCTCCTTTTGGTCAAGGCTCTCGTACATGTAGCCCACATAGCGCTTCTTTGTCTGCAGCACGCAGGGCAGGTAGACCTGGGATCACACACACACACACACACACACACACACACACACACACACACACACACACACACACACACACACACACACACACACACACACACACACACACACACACACACACACACACACACACACACACACACAGATCAATAAAACATCTAAAATGTGTTTACATGTGGTGATTGAGAGAGAAAATTGGCACAGACTGGCACAGATCCAAATCAAAATGCACACACATTACATTGAGGCTGCTGCACCCGTGTGTGTATGGGTGTGTGTGTGTGTGTGTGTGTGTGTGTGTGTGTGTGTGTGTGTGTGTGTGTGTGTGTGTGTGTGTGTTACCTTCTCAAACTTGAGCTTGACCGGCTTGGGGTTGGTCGCCGTCACTGCCTCGGCGATCTCGTTGCCGATCTTGAAGGCCTGCTCTTTGGTGGCTCCCTTCAGCAAAACAAACATGCTGCCAAACACACAGAGACACAAGCAGAGCACTTAATACTGCGGTCGCCATCACTTCAGTCCCTTCCTGTCACTGCTCAAAAAAAACTTATCAGCTGGGGAAGACCGGTGGCCAAGGAGGTGAGTGCTGAACATGAACCAGGACTCCCCGCGGTACTCTGCCTCCTCATTTACATTCATCTATTTATTTTGGTCCGTCAAATAACAAAAGTTTTATCAGCTGAGGGAAGTCAGACAACCTCTTGTTCAGGGTCTGTATTCATCAAGCATCTCAGAATCCCTTTCTTTTCACAATTGAGTAGAATGGGCTTTACTGTATGTAAAGTACGTAAAGACATAGCTGTTGAGATATTTCAGTCTTGACAAGGGCTGTCACGAGTTCAGTTATTCCTCACACACGCACGCGACTATTGTGACCAAAAACACTTTAGACACTATCGATATGTATATATATATATATACATTTTTTTTTTTTTTATGGCTTTCAGTCAAATTCATCTTTAACTTAGTTTATTGTGCGTTTTGTCTCTTTTTTTAGTAAGTGTGGGTAAGTGGGGAGAGAGTCTGTAACAATAACTGTACATATCCACATGTTTTAAGTGGTGCTGGATTATTAACACAGTATTATCACATGAATATTATTAAGATATCAATATTTCATTTTTTAATATCACTGCTATCATCAACCCTAGACAATCCATCAGCTTTGACTATGTTTGAGCAACAAACTGATAAAAGGCTTTTACTCATACACCTTGTTTACAGTGGGACGGATGTTTTTCAGTCATCAATCTCACTTCTGTTTCAACAACACAGCCGGCCACACGGTCAGTTTACAAACTTGTGCTTCGCTCCACGTCACATGCATGGAAGTAAAGAGAAGGTCGAAATTCTGACCAAATAAATGTCACTCTGAGTATCATTGGATTATTTCCTACCAGTTGATAAATACAGGCTCAGGTTTCCCTTTTTGGTTTCTCTACTTCTTAAGAAATTCAGTCCAACCAACAAAGTACAGAGACAAATAATTTAAAACATTACAATTCTTAAATATGAAACACTACAGGAACAAAAAGTCTCTAAATCATTGCTTGGGAAACAGCAGTTGGAACCTTTCATATACTGTCAATTAATCAGTGCTTTGGAGCTAGTTGTCAAAACAATAAAACATGTCATTTGTTGAAAATGGAGCCATGTGAGGATGCGGTACAGGTGCTATCAGAGGCTCTCACATCATCAGAAGATAGTGACACATCAGCAGTATTAACGCAGGGTGAGAGACAGCAAACAGGCGTTACTAAAGTGTGTCAGTCGTTGCTTTGGGAACCAATGAGATCGTTTCAGTCATTATGAGAATGAATTACTTGAATTCCTCTCCTGCTGCTGCTTTGTAGACGGAACAGTGACTTTAAAGGAGGGACGCAGAGATAAAGTACTACTGGTTTACCTGTCGGTGTCTCCATACACAACACGCGCTCCCCATTTCTTAGTGTCATTGACCAGCTTGATGGCTCTCTCCAGGGTCTCTCTGGCTTTGTGGACGATACTGTCTCCAACCTGGAAAAGGACAGGTGAGACGTTAGCAAATAGTACAGCACAATATTAAGGAAATATCAATGCAATGGTTCCGCAGACATATTATGTTTAACACATATTAAGTTTGGGAAAAAACGGCCCAGATCATCAGATTTGCAAGAACACTAGAAATGGAACTTTTCGAGATTTTTTTTCGTGAAAATATGTGACGTTACGTCCATTCCACTTATCCACACCAACCACGGAAGGCATTAAATATGGTGGCCTTTGATATATGAAAACATATCCAACACAAAGCTGTCTTTGATTTTTCCACTGAGGTTGAAAAGACATTTCTAAATCAAAAATCAGAATCAGGTAGGATAGCGTTAGCCTTCCTCCGCTTCATCACAGCCTCAGTGCAGACCGCTAACAGTGACCTTTCATACGCTCACCTCCACCATGGGCATGCGTCCAGAGTAGCTGGCGGCGGTGTAGCCGAAGGTGACGTTGGCGATGAGCTTGAGTCCGAGCTGCCGGGCGTCCAGCAGCTTCATCAGCGTCTTGTCCTGCTTGTAAGCTTTCATGGACTGCTTGACCATGATCCTGGTGTTCAGGATTTCCTCCAGCATGCTGGGCAGGACCCCTTTACGCACCGACGACTGGACACAAACAACAAAGAGGTGAGCACGGGGCTCAGTGGTCTATAATCGTACTGCAGAAGAGCTTGTTTCCATTCTAATGATTACTAGGGATGCTCCTAAACCGGGCTGATACCGACTCAATAGCTCTGATAGGTATCCTCGACAATGGGGCCAATCTATTCAATTTAAATATACTATATTTGTGACATACTGGAACTTTAGTTTCTGATAAACATGTTGCTGCGTTTAAAAGGTTTACACTTGAATTGTAATTCCTTTTAATTTTAATATTTTTTACCAAGTTGCCGGTGTACGATTTTGCTATCTAAAAGTAAATTATTCAATAAATTAAATCTATTTTTCCATCTTTAGTAAACACATCAAACCCTTACAAACTGTCCAAAAATGCAAAGGAAATAGGTGCTGCAACAAATGTAACAAATTGCAGAAGTGCAAAGACACAAAAAAACGAATACTAAATCTTTGTAAAGTCTGGCAGCAGCACTCTACAGCTAGTTTGATCCAACATTTCCTGTGAAGCGTACTATAATACATACTGTGTACAGTTTAGATTCAGGGCACATCAACAGAGCGGTCCAGAAACTAAACTACAAATATCCAACTTTGGCAACATCAGACAAGTTTTTGCCAAAAATCCATCAATAGATGGTCCTCAAATTCAGATCTAAATCTGAGTTCCTCCTGTGCATTTTAATAACCTCCTTACACATGACCGCTGTTCACTGTGCTGTGGCTGTGGCTATGTGTGTGTGTGTGTGTGTGTGTGTGTGTGTGTGTGTGTGTGACGTAATGAGACTGGGACCGGGGCCAGGGAGTGTGGAGCAATGAGTGAATGAATGAAAAGACTGAATGGGAGGACGTAGAGCATGAAGAGGGCTTTCTATAGACGTACTTGGCCTCGGCAGCGGCTAATGAACCTTAATAAAGCCTCACTGCTGGAGGACTCAGACAGATGATTCACACTCCGGGCCAAGAGTTTTTGAAAAACATCGCACGGGTAAAATCCCCTCAGGGTGAAGGGCAGAGGGTGCCGTACCTTGACGAAGGCGATGCCGTTGGGTGACACGGTGATGTCATTGCGGAGCTGGTAGAGGAGCTCAGGAGGAACCCGCAGGGAGGTGCAGCCGAACTTAAACTCATCGGGCCTGAAACAGAAACACGGATGTTTGAATGTCAAAGGGAGGCAATTCTAAAGGGAGGCAATTCTCATCCGTTATCAGTGCTAAGATCTCACACTGCACTGCTGGAAGCACTGCAGCGTCTCAGCTATCACCTGAGTATGATTAAGAGGAACGACTGTACCACATGTAGCAGCCTTTCTGCCTCATTGCGGCAGAAAGGTTTCCCTCTAAGGGGTAAATCTAATGTTTTCAGGGTGAGGAAGAGTGTGTTGTGTCCAATGTAAAGGATCTCTTTTAAAGAAAAACTACTTTATATTTAATTTAATTAGGACTACGGTTCTTGTTATCACCAAGGGTGTGCTGTATTATTAACAGTTCCATTTCTTAAATGCTCTTTCCAGTAATGCCAAGGAACTATTGGCACACGTTTAGAGGGGAAAATCTCTCTTCGGTGGATATATGAATCCTCTGCTGGGAGTGCTCCCTGCTTTATTATCCAGAGTGGCAAAACTCTATCAAATGTCTGAAAATACTGAA
The DNA here is from genome assembly GCF_027596085.1 of Anoplopoma fimbria. NCBI lineage: Eukaryota > Metazoa > Chordata > Actinopteri > Perciformes > Anoplopomatidae > Anoplopoma > Anoplopoma fimbria. Next base: position 23,400,029 of record NC_072466.1, on the reverse strand, counting down.
AAATGTCCATCACGATTTCCAGGAGTTCAAGGTCCTCAAATGTCTTGTTTTGTTCAACCGCCGGCCCAAAAGCCAAAGATGTTCAGTTCACAATGATGTAAACAGAGAAAAAATTCGCATTGGAGAAGCTGGAACCACCAAATGCTTGGCATTTTTGTTTGATTACTGATAAAAACATAACATTTCAAAAGGGTTTTTATCGTGATTGTATCATAGATTAATCCAATGAATGACGAAATGTAAAGTTCACTGCTTAACGCAGCTTTGGTTCAGCTTTTCTTAAATAATCAAATGACATGAGAAGTATGCTTCTACAAATGTAAGTAGAGTTTTAAAAAAACGCAGTGAACACATGAACTCAGTTAGCTAAAGACCGCTCCTTAAAAAAATATGTTGTGAGGCTGTTATAGCAATACGCTAATGGCAGGTATAATTATGAAATGTCAGATACCTAACTGAAGTGTTTAAAATGGTTATAAACGAATCCAAAATAAATCCAGGATTGAATCTGAGGTACTGCAGTTGGATGTTCTGCTGGGAATGAAGAGCATGAAGCCACATTGGAGTGGCAGACATACGCATGATGGGAAAGAAAGTGTCTCCTGCTGTTGCTATGCAACTACAGTAAGCCTGAAATACACCCCAACTTGCAGCTACTCTCTGCTCTGAGCTGTGAACACCATGCAGAGCTCTCAGCATGTCTGTTCTATTAAAAATAACGAGGGGAAGGAAGGCAGCGTTCCTGGCAGACGTGCAACCTAAGAGAGTTGTGCTTACGTTCCCAGGCTGTCCACGTGGCCCAGGCAGGTGGAGTAGCAGTAGTTGTACGCGATGACGATGGAGGGATAGAGCGACTGGAAGTCCAACACGATCACCGAGTTGCTGTAGAAGCGCGACTCCGGCTCCATCACCAGAGGAACGCACTGCGGTGCCCTCTGCTGGGCTCGCTGCTGGATGCTGGGCGTCACGGGGATGTAGTTCAACGGCTTGGCCAGGCGAAGCATCATGGACTCAACGCGGTACTGGAAGGACAAAAGAACGTTGAATATTTTATAAACGATGAGTCAAGATGAATGAAAAACATGTTTATATTCCTTATACTCATATTGTTTACCTATTTAAATATAAATATTTTATACGTATTGTTATATGAAAATCCAATAACTTTTTTTTCTTGTTTAACAAAATACGACATGTGTTGACCTAAGCTAGAACCATCAAATTTCGACCAATAATATCATGCCCTCCATCCATAAATCAATCTGCAACTTTTAGCAACAAGGGAGGTGTGTGTGGATGAACCAAGTCAACACGCTCAATCCACCACAAAGCCACCAAATATTGTAATAATAATAATAATAATAATAATCAATCCTTTATTAGTCCCACAATGGGGAAATTTTTTCTCTGCATTTAACCCATCCCGGAGGAGCAGTGGGCTGCAATGAAGCGCCCGGGGAGCAACTTGGGGTTAGGTGTCTCGCTCAAGGACACCTCGGCATGTTGACTGTAGAGGGGTTTGAACCACCAACCTTGTGGTTACTGGACAAGCGCTCTACCTCGTGTGCCACAGCCGCCCCAGTAACTAGTTCCAGCAGTTCAGGACACATGGCAAAAACTAGGGCTCCAGATGCTCACCTACAGTGTGAAGTGGTGCGTCAGGGCTTTACGGCTAAAGGATAGACAACTACGGACCAATCAGGGTGTCCAAAATGTGTGATGTAGGTGTTGGTACCTGTGATCCTCGTGTCAGAACATGGAAGAACTGAATCCCAAACAGTCTGGCCAGCTCACTGGTTCTGCCAATGATGTCACGCTGCTGAAGAAGCTGCATGGAGCCTCGCACGCGGCTCACGTAGTGGTCCACCATCTTCCACCTAACACACAAACAAGTTTTCATTTTGAACCGCTTAATGTGTGTGTGTAGTATTTGTTCAGAAGCAAATTGTTTTGGTGTTAATGTAAATCTATATTTTTTTATTGTCATTGGTCGCGTTACATATTTCTGATGAAGCGTGTTTGGTATTGGCACAAACCTGTAGAGGTCGGTGTTGTGGTCGAACCAGTCAGACAGTGTGCGGGGGCTGTAGAGGGGGAAGCGCTGGTGGAGCACATGGAAGGCCACGTTCTCAAAAGTGTAGTTGTTCAACGCCGTCTGGAGGATAAAATGACAAAAAACGTATCTTAGACGGTTTCCTCAAGGTAGGTCCTCCTTTTATTGATATTGTGTATAAAAGTCAAAAGTTCTGTTGGGGTTTAACACATTCAAAAGCCCCATTCAATAACAGGTAAAAGCAGGTGGAAAATATTCTTGAAAACCTACAAAGTGTACAACTTGTAACGAGGCCAGACTGAAGCGTAACCCAGAATCTTTTTATGACGGTGGTTCCTATGTTTTCTTTTGACAAGTAGACAAGTGTCTTCTTCTTACTACTAATCACAGGGTATATGGCCTTTGTGTAGATATTCCACCAAAGAGTTTTTTCTTAAAGAACGGTTTCATTTGAAGAATATCTAGACACCTGGGAAGGTTAAGGTTTCCAGTATTTCACAAGAAAAAAAAAGTATTAATACATATAGTTCTGTGTAACAGAAATATGTACTGATTTCCTCTATCCTTTTAGTATTTATTACTCTCTTAGGGGTAAAAAAAAAAAAAAAAAAACCTGGGTTGGTAACCACGGTTTTATGATGTTCAACAAAACCCATGAATCTCTGCGGGGGCCCAAAAATTAAAGATATAAAATGCCCCTGAAGGCTCATAAATGTCTCTGAAATTAGGTGGAAATACCCCCAAATCATTCCTTTTGCAAACTGTTGCATTTGACACAACATATTTTTGTTCGGCTGTAACATACTTACATATAAATTAAACTACTGGCCATAAGAACTGCTTCTCGGATCATGTGACCAAGGCATTCCCAGTGCGTTCCGAGTGAGTGATCAAAAAGCAACCGAGTTCAGCCTGAAGCTGAAGAAACGATTGGCACCATACAGACATCGGCAGGGAAGCCAAACAAACATACAACACTCAAAAGGAACTCATTGGCGAGTTGAGGATGAGGCAATGTAAAATAAATTCAAACTACTTTTATTTGGCAATATGAAATGCAAAGATTTTTTTGTTTATAGTTCAATAAAAGGATCTAAATAACTAAATAACACCAAATATGTAAAAAACATCAAGTGGAACCAGAGCAACAGTGGTGAGAATCCTGCCTGGAGGAATGAGCGAAAGTAGGTCACAAGCTAAAGCTTTGAGCGTTGATGTCTGACAACAGTGTGTGTGTGTGTGTGTGTGTGTGTGTGTGTGTGTGTGTGTGTGTGTGTGTGTGTGTGTGTGTGTGTGTGTGTGTGTTTGGGAGTTGGATGGAGGTCATGCCGGGACACCTGCCTCAGTCTTCATCGTCCTCCACAGGTTGAGGGTGATGCGCCCGATGATGTTGATCTCTGTCATGGTGTGGGCTCCGTACTCATCTCTGTCTGCAGCGAAGCGGTTCTCCTTGGAGTCACCTGAGGACAAACAGAGCCAGACAGACAGCCAATTACAGAGGAGGAGGGGAGCTGCCAGAGGCTCCAAGTTAAAGCTACTACTAGCCTAACACACACACACGCACGCACGCAAGCACGCACGCACATGTTTGAATTTACAGCGTATGCATGCACAAACACACTCTTTCTCTCGACCTGGATTTAATGATTGCCTTCAGAGTGGAAAAAGGGATTGCTAGAAAAAAAACCACTTGTGGGAGAAGAAATAAAAAGGGCACCGGCACACCTTCAGTCTGATAAGACATCCTGACATTCATCAGCAAACAATCAAACTATTTAGAAAACAAATTTATACTTGGCCATCCAAAAGATTCTGCTTTGAACTCTGATTGCTTCCTGTTAACTTTTAGAGGAGCAGCTGTGTGGACAGTCAGCTTTACCTGGCACTCGTGACAGCTGCTGACACAGGTCCACTCCGAGCGCTGAGGCCCGCTGGAGGAGGTAGCCCCAGGAACGCATCTGCACCTCGTACCCCAGCAGGATGTCCGGGTCAAACCTGACAGAACACAGCCACGTCAGAGCCAAGACTTTAATTTTTCTGACCAATGTACATTTGTAGCAGTAGTTGCTTAGGTTAGTATTTCATAATCCAAATAATTATTTGAAAAAACCCCCCACATAAATTCATTTCTTTCTTTGCCTGTAGTTAGGTGTAGACTTTATATTTTTTTTATAATTTATTTATAAAAGTAAGCAGAAGGAAGTAAATCCAACTCAAAATTCAGTTTGTATGTGTGGCCACACACACACACACCTCCTCATGATGGTGATCAGCTCCTGAAACAGCACCTTCTCATCTGTGGCGTATGTCACCTGCAGCCCAGAGACGCCCGACCTGACCAGCAGGGGTGCTGTTCCTCTGTGACCTGCTGAGAGTATGTAAACAGATTCATCAGGATGGCTGTGTACAATATGCAATAAAATATATATGGTAGTATTGACTGAGTTAATCTTTGCATTTAAGCTATAAATTGAAAGTCAATAGTGTTTTTGAGAATCTTTACAATATCACAAAACATTATGTTTATGACTATGAGCAACCCATGCAAAACCCTTCTGCCTACTTATACTAAAATGACATTACATATTATTATATCTTAGTACAAATATTGTTATCATCCAGCAGCACTATAATAAAGCGAGTTTTAACCTTGGTCACTGCTTTGATGGTCTTTGTCCACCACGATGGCGCCTGTCAGCTGGGTGCTGTCAACATCTGGCAGGGGAGCATCAGAACTGAGGCAGTAGAATAAGGCACATATGGGGTCGAACTCGGGGTCAGGCTCAAGGTCACGTCGGGTTCTTGCATGGAGCTCCATGCCCATCAGCGTTAGGTGCTGGACCTGAGGGGGAAAAAGACAAAGAGCAATGTCGTGTCAAAAGGGAAAATCAATCTGAAGCCACTGGATTTTGTGGGTAAGGTGTTTATTTACTCAGAAAAGAATGATCATCTTAAGAAGTAAATCAGGCCAGGAAGCTAAACACAAACGATCCAACAATCAAACTAGCACTTATTGTTTCGTGTGGACACTGCATTACACTGTGTTGAGGTCCCAGATGTACCTGCATATCTTTTAGCTTGATGTACACACAAACCTTTAGTGCACTTGCTCTGGTGATTACCATTTCTGACTGCTGTGCACCTTGGAAATTCACAAGCAACAACGGGTTACCATGACAACCAGCAACAGTGAGCTGAGGCCCAACTGCATATAAAATGGTTTTTTATCATTGTCATTTTGATATTGCTTTTTTCTATATGTGAGTTTTATGTGCACAATAACAAAATGGAAATTAACAAATCTTGGCTGCCACTTAAAACTGTATGAACCCAATTCAATTGTAAAGATTCTGATTCAATAAGCGCATTTATTAAACGTCTATCTAACTCCGACCTTAAATATTGGACAGATGTAACCCGTCCTCCACCCTAAAAGCACAAAAAAAAACCGAGTCTGGGAAAAGGCTGGGGCAGCTCACCTCATGCAGAGCTTTGGCATCCTGCAGGTTCTGCATGCTGATTTTGAAACCGTAAGAGTTGGCTATGCTGGGCCCTTCAATCTCCGAGTTATCTTTCTTTGGCACATTCAAAGCAGCAAACTGGTTCTGTGGAAGACAAAGAGATCATGAGAAACCTCAAATTAACAGAATAAAAACATCTTTCCATGCACAGCTCTACAGTGGTATTAAAACCGTTTCCCTAACCAGGGAGGATTGTGGTCTTTGATGTGGTGAGAGGTCTAAAAAAAATCAACACTTGAGGTCTGACCTTCATCTGTGTGGTCAGCAACACTCGTCTCAGCGGGTCCGCTTGGCTTCTCCTCCTTTGCTGGAGTCTCTGAGAAATTGGATCCTCTGCAGCAGGAATAGGAAACAGGAAGACAACGTTAAGAAACAATCACTTTTATCAAAGAATAAGTCAGATTAGATGAATTCCTGGCACACAGATTACAGTAAGAAGCTTTTCTTACCCTCAGATATGGGCGTGCTGCACACTGGTTCCAGATCTTCCTTGCTTCTCCGCCTCCTCCTTAAAAAGGGGGTGCTGTGAAGGAGCTGAGGACTCGTCCCGCCATCTTCCCTGTTACTGAAATGGAGGAGAGAAGGACTGGCGTTCTCTCCTAGTCTCTCCAGTGACTTAGAGAGCCCAGGTGACAGTAGTTCTGGAGAGTTTACACTTTGCCTGTTTTCGTTGAGCCGGTCTGGCCCAGAGGGACTGGGCTGACAGGACTGCTGCCAGGGAGGCAGCTCTGGGGACTCTGGAGAGGAGGTTTTATCTTCACCATCATCGTTCTCTCTGCCCTCCTGCTCGATATCCACATCGCCTTCATCTGAAACTGGACTCACCGCTGTGGATTTACAATGAGAGCCTGTGTTCTTCATGGGAGATATGTTTAAGGACAGGTTGCATTTCTTTCTCCTTTGCGTCCTGATACTGGAGAGTCTCTCGCACAGCTCAACCTTCACTGCTGGACAGCTAGAAGCAGCTGCCTGCTCCGTTCTTTCTGGGTTCCCCTCCACATCCAGCCCAACCCTCCCCTTCTTTAGCAGCCCTTTTTGTAAACTTTCGTACTGTTTCCTGGCTTCCAGCCACAGCTGCACACGCTCTCTGCTTGGTGGGTTTTTGCAGGGCAGAAGGATGACCTTCTTGTCACAGGATGAGGACGGGTCAAGCTCGGCATGCTCTTTACTTGCCTCTGAGGCCCGAGCTCCCCAGGCTTGGGAAGATGAGGTAATAGTGATGGCAGGGTGTGTCATGGCTGAGAAGGCCGTCTTCCAGAAATGGAGGCCCTCCAAAGACAGGTCTCCACTGAACTCTGCTAGCTCCTTAGCCAACCTGGTGTGCACCGTTAACTTACGGCCGCCAACTTCCCTGGAGAGAAGACAGAGGAATCTTTCATTAATCACTGCAATAATACAACTTTAGAAGTGGAGAACTTTGCAAAAACCCAAGTGATTTATTAAATAAAGCCCTGTAAATAGTATTGATTAGCCGGACTAATACTGGATTTTTTAGGGTTTGAGTGTGAGTGCTGGATGTATTGATTTCCATTCTAATATTTTTAGGATCCCCTCAATTTGGTTTAGGAATTGTGATCCTGAGTGGTACATTTTACAGTTGCTCTCTAGTGAGCAAACTATGTAAAAGCAACACTGCTTCTAAAACACATCTTTAGCTTTTCAATAATGCCTTTTCTAAAAAGTGTTATTTACATTCAGTGTATTGTGTGTTTCCTGCAGGTGTGCATGTGCATTTACGTCCACAATATAAGCACCTGGAAACCTGATTGTTCCATAACACAGAAACTCTGCAAGGTACCTTTAAGCAACAACTTTATTATCTGCCGAAATATATGATACAATATATCTGTTGGTCGATAATGTCAGCCATGCTGGTGTATCAGTCCGGCCCTATTTCTTACGCGTAGATTTAGTCCAAACATGCATGCAAGATGCCTTACAAATAATTACTTTGTGCTGATGGTGCAAAAAGCCTTACATTGGTTTCCCTGGGGCATCAGAGGGGTTGCTGCAGAACGGCTCCTGGAATGTTGCCTCCGACATCTCCAGGTCCAGCAGAGTGCCGACGATCTCCTCCCGACTTGGAGGGGACATGAGGGGCTTGAGAACATGGGCTCCACCTCCTGCTCCCCGCAGCATCTGGCTTGCCCTCACCTGGGATTGTGAGCTGATGGAGCGTGGAGAGCTACTGGGTGTGGTGGACGTGAGTCCATCAATGCCCTCCAGAAGCTCCCCTGTTGGGGAGCCCTCGTGCTCGACGAATGACGCAGAGCTTAAAGGCAAAGGTAGCACAGGGTCGAAGACGGAAAAGAGCAGCTCTTTTCTCTCACAGTGAAAGTCTTGAAAGGGGCTGAGTGTATGGGCTTTACCTATAGAGAAGTCCCACTCTCTGCTCTTGATTTTCTCTGAGTCGAGGAATGTGAGGTGATTTGATACCGACTCCCCGTTCTCGGGTCTGTCAAAGAGGTCAAGGCTGACGGGCAATGCTTTGTGCCAGTCAGAGCCCCTTTGAAGCTCCTCCCCTGAATCAAACAGCCTATCAAGTTTCTTCTCAAAGCCCAGTGCCTGAGCAGATACAGCTTCCTGGCTGACATCACTCAAGAACTTAACCGGTAAATTTTTATCAGTCAGGACAAACTGACTGCCGCTGTATGGGCTGGAGAATTCCGTCTGATCAATGGCATTTATATCAAAGGTATAGTTGTGTGGGAGCTCTGGTGACAAGCTGTCCTCTATGTAGTTGCAGCTGTCCAGGCCTGGGTCTGACAGGAAGATGGGGCAGTCATCGGACACGTTGCCCTCCTGCTTCACTGATAGATTCGGCTGAGTGCTGCTTGCCTTGCCTGTCCTGATTCTGGGCTTTTTATCCTTGGGAATTGTAGATTTCGGGGCCCTCGGTTTCCGTGGAGTGGTGGAGGGAGCTCTTCTAGATTTGGCCTGTTTCGATGTGGGATCTAGTAATGCTGTGGCCTGAGCTATGGCAGTTGAGTGGCTGTCTGTACCAACCACTTGTAGAGGAAGTGCCTGTCCCAGCTGCCTCCTCTGGAGAAGTTGCTTGAGGACAGCCAAGCCAGAAGGGGTCTCGGAGAGAGTGGGGATCTGCCCGTTCTTTGGGCCCGAGGTAGGGGAGGCTTTAGAGTCTTTACTGTCTTCCAGTAGGGGTCTACCAGCCAGAGGAGGTGGAGGAGTCGTGCACTTCTCTTGTGAAGCCTCCAACTTTACAACAGCGGTCTGGCAACCTTGCTGCTTCAGCTGAGCCGGTACTGAATAGCTTTGGTTGACCTCCATGATGGAAGTCTCACAGTCCTCAACCTTTGGTTCTATAGACTGGGCTACGAAGTTAGAGTCTGAATTGGATGCTGGCTGGGAACTGCCTTGGCTGTTGCCGTCTGTGCTCACTGGCTGCTGAAAAGGAGGGACGTCTTGAGAGGAGCTCACTGAAGGAGGTAGCTCATCCTCCAGGAAAAGAAGCTGGGAGGTTTCTTGACTTGAGTCATGGCTTTTGGGCTCCTCAGTCTTCTTTTTGCGAGACTTTCTCGGTCTTGCAGGGGTTGTAGAACTGTTGACAATGCTTTCTGCTGTATCTTTAGCTTTCCTTCTCTGCTTTGGAGCAGCACCACTCTGTCTTGATTTCTCTTTTTTGGGTTCCTCCTCCGTCTGAGGCTTAGTAACAGACTTGCTTACTTTTCTTTTAGTGTTTGTGGATCTCTTAGGTTTGGCAGTTTGACACTTTTTTTGTGCTCCTTTGGTTGAAGACACTGTGTGTGTCTTGTGAAAAGCAGAACTAAGACATGGGTCACTGAGTGGGTTTATCAGCTGTTCTGAACTGCTGGTGTCCATGAGAGGGTCACTTGGGGACCAACATCGAGGGGGTGTTGATTTTGTAGGACTCTGGGATCGATCAGAAAGGTAGCCCAACTCTACCATGACATCAGAATACTCAGTGTCATGGTCGTCTGCTAGCTCACAGTAACATGGCCTAGGGGGCGATAGAGAGGGTAGAATTGAACCTCTCTGAATGCCTTTAGTCCTTTTGACCCTTTTAACCCGTCTAACTTGGGGTTTGGAGGCGTTGCAAACTGTTTTCTTATTTGTGGAGTTGACCTTTGCCTTTCTTTTGGGCTGTTTTTTTACCTTCGGCTCGATAATGGGAAATTTGATAGCCGTGGATACTGGCACCTTGGGCCAGAAATCCTTAAGAGGGGCTAGTTTATTGTACTGGTCTAGCTTGTCTGACGTCAGCATCACCAACTGCTCCTCTGCACTCACTTTGGACATCTTCACCAGCATGTTTTTCTGTCCTTTAAACCTGTTGATGATAATGTACTTGATGATGATAGGGGGTTCCTTCTTGCGCCGTTTCTGGTGCTTTACTTCCTGCCCACTGGGGACATGGGTGTCCTTAAACCGTTCTTTGACGGAGGCTGGATTCTTAGAACGAGTGGCACCTGAGTGTTCTCCATCCTCACCATCATACATCATCTTACGTTTGGCCCTCAGGGTGTATTTACTACCAGGCAGCGCTGAAGGTTTAGTACAGGTGACCTTAGCTGATAAATCGTGTATTGGGCTTAACCTATCCTCTGCTGAGTCTTTAGCTTCTGAGGAAAAACTGGAAAAGGTGTTGGCAGGGGGCTCTGAAAGTGGTTCAGTCTGTTCACTCTGTTCACTTACAGACCTGTCCTCAGTTTGTGGCTCCTCCTTTGTGATTGGCTCCCCCTCCATGATTGGCACATCTTCAATTGGCTCAGCCTCTTTTATTGACTTATTCTCCAAAACTGGCATCTCTGTGTCTACAGTCACTGGACAAGCAGGCGTGGTTGAGGTCAGGCCAGTGCTATCCTGGCTGTCAGAAGTAGAGCTTTCAAATATGCTTATTTTATTCCTCTGTCCTGCCATTCCCAACCCCTTTTTATACACTTTTAGCCTAGACCTGCGAGGCTCGACCTGTTCAAGCTTGCTGCAGGGATCAGCTAGCTTTTTGCTCCCAGCTTTCTTTCTACTGAGGCAGTTGGAGAGAATGACGCTTGGGAAGAACTTGTAGTGAGCTTCCTGCTGGGCCACAATAGTCCTCTCAGTCTTATTTTCCTGATAGTCCTCGTACCTGATTTTGAGTTCACCAACATCTCCCTCCTCACTGTCCTGGCCCATTTCTTCCTCCTGAGGATCAAGAAATCCATCATCCACCATGGGTGAAGGTGCTGAGGAGATGTTCCTCAGGATGGGGCTTTTACTGTCCTTCTGGCTCAGGTCCAGCTCTGTCTTAGCTGAGCAGTTTCTCAGCTCTGAGTAACAGAGAGAGAAGGTCCTGTGGTTTTGAAGAATGGACAGACAGTTCGTTTCTACATTCTTTATGCTGCTGTACATCTTCCCGTTTTTGGTGACCTTTCCGTGACCAAATGGGAAACTTTCTAGGTCTGTCTTATCCAAAGCTATGGAGGTTTGCTTGTCATAGGTGTACAGGGGTCGTATGTTCTGTTTGTCTACGCAAATGGCAGACACCTCAGGGTGACTGGATAACTTGCAAGGGATGGGGTGTTTCACTGGTGGGATGTAGGGGATTTCTTTATTAAACTTGAAACCTGTTAAACATTCATTACTGCTGTCCTGGCTGCTTTTTGATTGAAAGTGCTTGTCAAGTGGTTGCTCCGTGTCCAGAACATGAACTGGTCTGTGCTCAAGAAGGATCTTAGCTGAAGAAGGCGGCTCCAGATGAACCGTCTCCCCGGAAAAGGGATTCATTTTTCCGAGCATCTTCTCTGAGACTATGACCGTAGACTGGGTCCTGGAGCCACTGTCCGTTAGGGATGAATCTATGGATACAACAAAAGAGGCTCCTGAATGTAGGTTACCAGCAGCAAAAATAATTGATTCAGATTTTCAGAAACCATCCTGGCTAAGTTAATAGAACATTATGGACTGTAAGCTTCAACTTTAGGGCTCCTTAGTTGTTGTTTTAAGAGTACTTCACAAAACATTTTAGAAATAAACGTGGCTCCTAAGTATGGGAGAATTTAGAGGTCTAGATGAGTCTTAAGTCCCCAAGAGACCTACTCCCTGTCTGAAATGTGCTGCAGGTAATCCATTTTAACACTTCTGTGAAATTAATTGTACACCTAGGACTCAATATGCTCACTAACAAATCAAAACAATCCATTAACACTGGAGATGATGGCTGGCACAATTATATGCTACTTGGACACTGTACAGTTGTTTGACAGTTCATTAAGTGCTTATTAAATCATCTCCAACTGCAATTAATACATAAATATGATGACTTTATGGCCATCACTGGATTATGCTGTAAAATATGTGCTATATGTAGAATAACCACCTCAAAGTGGTTATTTGAAACCATTTCTTAATTGAATTTACCGAACAATTACTCTAACATGATATCTACAGTTACCGTAATATAAAATCAAATATACAGTTATTTTGGCCACATCACCCACCTCTACACAGGTTCATATCATTTCTGTATATTCATATTTCTGCTTCCCAAATATCTACATACCATGGTAACTGAAGTGCATCATTTTAACCATGTTTCAGCAGCCAAGTGGTTCCGGCAAAAGAGCTACACAGAGGGCTGATGGCACACTGGTTCCATGTGCTCCTGCTCTGACACCAGCAGCCTTGGCAGTGTTATAAAAAGACCATCTCATTAAAACAATAGCCTGATGCCATAATAAATAACTAGAGCGAATGGAACATACACATAGTACACAGGTGCACTCATGTGGCTAAGAGTTAATTGATAATAACTCCAGGGAATCAATTACAATCCCAAAGTCTTGCACCATATTAAACCATAGCTCCCTTGCGATAAAATTAGATTGTACAGCCAAAACCTCGTGTCAACCGAGATTGTTATTGTGCCGCTGCAGTCAGATATGTATTCTGATAGCCTTGATGGAACATCAGCAGGAGGGTGTAAGATAAGCATCAAAGCAAAACTGACATTCAAGTGCCGGCTCAGCATGAGGTGACTCACCGCTGCTCTCGTCTGCGGCCCCGTCGAGCTGGGGGATGGACAGGTTGGCGAACAGAGAGTTATTCCCACTCCACTCCATGTCTTCGTCGGAGGACTCCTGCTGCTCGTCGCTGAAGCAGTCTTCTGGCTCCTTCACACCGGGCCTGAAACCGCCGGGATGAGAGGAGCACTCGTTAAACAATGCACAGGCACAGCTCAATGCTTAATGCTTGCTGGTTCCCGCTCGCACTCAAGCAGGAGAACACACAAAATGGGGAATATTTTCTAATGTACCTTGATGTTGTGTTTACTTACATTACTATTTCTTTAGCTGGGCAGAGACTGTACAGACTAAGCTAAATTTAAACCCCAAAATTGATTGCCCCGCTCTATTTACTATTGGAATCGGGCCAAGTTTCTGCCAGATCAGCTGTTGTTTGACATCAGGTCCAGATTTTTCACCTTGCTTTGAGTTAGGTTGTTGTTAAAAAATACAATAAAAAAAAAAAAAAAAAAAAAAAAAGGTTTTACCAATGAAACTGCGTCTGATCAAAGAATAAGTAAACAAGACTGAAAATTCAACCAGACAGTCAGTGCCAGCTTTTAGTCTTGATAATACACAATACTCGGAGCTACAATCACATTTCTGTTGGTACAACAAATAACCATCTCTAGTCTCATCTGCACATTTGTGTTCAACTTGGAATGTTTATATTCTTCCAACATTTGTTACTTAACCGAGCCGCAGAACAAATGGTGAAAATGTGTATGAGTTGAAACAACTAACTAACTGATGGTTCCATAAAACTACATTTCTCTTAATATCTCACTCAGAAAGGATATAGACAAACTTGCCTTGGTGATGGTGAGTTGTCAGGAGGCTCGTTGTCCCACCGCTGTGACATCAGCACGCTGAGCTCGGCCTCCACCTTGTCCAGCTCCGGTCCTTCCTCCTCCTCGTCACTGTTGCAGTGGTAGCTCCTGGCACCAGGGAGTGACTGGGATTGGGAGTTCTGCCTAATGGGGGTCCTGCAGAAACCATCGTTCTCCAGCCCTGCCAGCAAATCGATGATGGCTTGGTCCTGGCTGCTGTCTGCACGGTCAACAAAAACAAAGCATTTAAAAGACATTAAACCAATTAAATCAAAGCTATGAACGGTCTTAACCTTTTGAACCCTAGCCTTTTACGCCCTTTATTTACAGGCTTTCAGCATTAGTCACCACAGGTCACCATGTCTTAGTCGGGCATGCCATATGTTTACATTTCTGGGATAAGCAGAGCTATTTAGAAAGTCTATCAATTTGTCAATTATGGATATATTTATGCAAAATGTACCAACACCTCACAAATATCTGCATTGGAATAAATAGAGGAGAGTGTCAGTGTTCCAGAGATATACAAACCATGTTGTTGGGACACTCTCTTAGTAATGTCCAAAGTCACTTGCACTTACATTTATGTCTTAGATTCTAATTTGTATTTAATGAGTGGTTTTCTTTTTAATTGGCATTGTGAGAAGGAGCTTTAGAACCAAGACTGCTTCTGTAATTGTGATGCATTTGATAAGAACTAATTTGAAACTTGAATGACCATGTTGCTCACGCAGTAGTGATTGCAGAGTGGGCTTCTACTTCGCCTCGATACGTTTATGTTATTTCTTTAAATTATGGTGATTCTACACCATGAAAAGTCATGTTCCTGTTGGCACTGTAACCATTGATGTACTGAAAACGATCCCCTGCATTCCTTTTTATACTAAAGATAACGTCTAAACATGAATAATACGATTTCTAATTTCTTTATAACATCAGAGATACACTGGGAGGAGTCAATTGCGTTAGTTCTAGCAATATGTGTATTACATCTGTGCTCGTCAGAGTCTTGGAAAACAAGTACAAAACACTGATTAATGAGAAAAAATAAGTCCATTCATCATACAGACACGGCTTCACATCAATGTAAGTATTGAAAAGATTTGTAATAGTGTATAAAGTGAGCAGACTGGAGAGGTTGGTAGATCTAAGTGGCTCCGTACCTAACAGGGGCGAGTGGTTGGAGGTCTGGGAGAGCGGGAGGAAGGTCTGACTGTTCTCCAGGAGGCTTAAGATGGCCTCCTCGTCCACAACAGCCTCCTCTGGGGTTTTACCACTGCTCCTCACAGAGTCTGGGGACACGGACACACACACACGGGACACAATAGTACTGTTAGCATCACTGAAACATCATACTTTATAATGTCAGGTAGACCTTGATTGAGCACATAGAAAAAGAGATGTCCATCAAGACAAAGACACACACACACACACACACACACACACACACACACACACACACACACACACACACACACACACACACACACACACACACACACACACACACACACACACACACACACACACACACACACACACACACACACACACACACACACAATCCAGCAGGAATACTGTGGTTCAGCATGAGGTCAATGAGTTTCTGTGCGCCTGCAGGGGCCTTGGCAGAGAGAGTGCAGGCCGATTAGGCTAATGCAAATCTCAAAGTGGGCTACAGGAGCTACGAAGAAGAAGAGATGAAGAGAATGTAGGAGTTGTGATTGGTCTGCTTGGGCTGCTTGTGCCATCCTCCTTTGAAAAAACACCAGATGTGTGTTGTGATGCAATGGAAAACAATCAATGATGGCAAAGAAGAAGTCTCTTACTCATGGGCGAGAAAAGGCAAACCTTCGGATGGTTGCTATGTATCATAAAGAGAATGAAAGGCTCTTAACAAATATATTTATATCTTTTGTTCCTCCACCTTTAGTTTTTGACAAAACAATCACACCTCAAGGTCCATTTAACACAGACCGATACAATCCAAAGCTCCAGGCCAGACTGAAAGAGGAGGTTCAAAGATAATTCCCATAAGCAAATATCTGAAATCACTTTTTGTGAGTGTGCTCGGGAAACAATTGACTTTGACTTTGATTTCTGCCATTTTGCTCTTTGTGTTGGATTTACTTTGGCAACTCTCCATTACAGAGGCTCCATTTCTACTAATGCTCTCATGCATCCCCAGCAGTAGGTTGTTTTTTCTCACCTGGCTGCGATTGCCTGTGTGACTCCACAGCATTAGCGGGGGTATATGGCAGTCCCTCTGGGCTCAGCGGGTCGGAATGGAGGGTCATTTCACCGACTAGATCCTCTTGGTCCTCCCCGTCGCTAACGGACAAACCCTGTGTCCTGAGCAGAGAAAAACAGAAACATTTAGACCATTTCTGCATGGTGATAACTCCTGCTAAAATCACACATTATAGAAATCGCTTCTATTCATTGCAACTCATGAGGATCAGCAGTTCTGTCAGCGTGGCTGTTACCTGAATCATAAAGCAAAGGACCTTCTGGTATCCGGCCCCCATGCAGTCATGTATTAGCATCTCTTTACTGTGGGTCTTAATCAGGGGAAGTGCTCTGTTTACTCTGCATGTGTGTGTACACAGAGGTGGTGTGTGTGGCTGCACATGGGTCGAGAGCGTCTCTTGTCTGCTAAGTGTGTGTGTGTTGAGTGTGTGTGTGCAGCTAAGTGCTGTGCGTGTGTGTCTGTGCGGTAGAGACGGAATATGAATGGAAAACGGGCAGGCAGCCAACTCAGGCTTTGTATCCCTCCAGATCGCTCTCAGCTACAAGCTGCCTATCACGCTCTCTTACCCATGCTGCCCTGCTGCATCGCCTAGCAACTCACCACTTAGTGACTCTGAAATATTGAAATGCAGACCAGGCGGGCGGCAGCCGCTGAAGAGTGGAACAAATTTCACAGGAACAGTCATAAAAAAAGAAAAAAGAAAGTTCCATTTTAGGTGCTACTCCTGAGCTGATCTAAACCTTGTGTGGAAGAGGGTTTTTTCACATCTGATTTAAGAGGTTGCAGGTTTAAATCCTACAATGAGCAGGAGAAACTGAATATGAAATGCCCTCAAGCTACTAATTCAACCCCCGACTCAGTGGCTATAGCCACGCACGGATGCAGGATAAATCCAAGATTATACCCTTTTTTCCACCAAAATTGGTTTGTATATGCAAAGTTTTTTTTAACATGGGTAAACGGAGAAAGTGTTCCGGTGGTGCCTCCTTTTTTTCTTTACGTTACTTATTCCGTCTCTCTTTCAAACTCTCAATCCAGAGTTCCACGATTTTGATGATTTTTTTTGTTTATGTAGAATTTGAGTCATATGTTTTACAGGTTAAATTACTGTCTCTGTCAATGTGGCTTTAAGCAGAGCATAAAAACAGCCGTTTCTTATCAAACGTAACTCGTTTATTTTGACCAAATCAGAATTGGTGATTGTTTTTGTTGAGTTTTATTATGTTTCTGTCGAATTTGAATGAAGTATGTTTCATGATCAGCAAGGGGAAAAAAAATACTATTATCTGACCGGAGTCTGGTGGCTTTGAGGAGAGCAAATGAATTTCATGTTTTTTACGTTAATAAATGTCATTTTCAAATCCCTGTTGATTTTATTTACTATATATTCACTTCAACGTGCGTCGCATAGCATTGGGCCGGAAAATGGAATATTAGCGTGTCCACCCTGGTCATGCTTCCTTCATCGCCAATCAGAGCTGGATAAATAAATACCAGGGACTAATGCCCAAGAATAAAAGCCAATTGTAACCTTTCCAATTGAAGACAAAAGCCAGATGTTTGTGGGGGGGGCTTTAGAAACACACTGTGATGAAACACACTGGGAACACTGGGGGCGGCTGTGGGGACAGACATGTGAAGCTGCGTAACACACTGTCTGAGCCCAGCAGCAGCTCAGAGGAATAGAGGAAACACTACTGTTAAATCCGTCTAGATAGACACACGGCAGTGGCGGCTGCATTTAGTGAGAAGTTACAGCCAGTGAGAGAATGAGATAACGGCTTCTTGCTCTAAACGATAAATGCAACACGGTAAATGATGGATGGTTATTACGGAGCTCATGAATGATGAGAAACGCATGAAATCAATGGCTTTTTATCGGCTGGCGTCTCACTGCTATTCCATAGTCTGAGGTGAGGACGACAGCGAGAGAGATTTTACTGCAGTCTCATTGTCATTCAGAGAGTTCGCTCTGCCGGGCCGTGTGAGGAAAGGGCTCCAGAGAGCCGGCGTGCACGTGCCACCGTCTGGCTGTCTCTTAATTAGTCTGCTAGCTAACGACTTTAGCGGGCGATGAGGGAGCGAGGCCCGGCAGGCGTCGGGAGATTACCGCAGCGATTAACACATTTGGCTACAGAGCCCCGCCCCCCTGGTTGCCTGTACTGGCTCTGCTTTCATGTGACAGTTTTAGTGACGGAGGGAGAAATACAAAGAGAGTGGAAAAGAGGAAGGGAAGATATCATTGCACTGAGGTAACAGAAACCCCTCCCATTCAGAAATATTTACATTTTTACATGTTGTAATATTTGATGAAATCTTTAGGGTGGGGGCTGTTCTTTCAATTGAATATTTACAACATTTAATTTTCTGTAATTTCCACGTTGTTGCCTCAAGGCAACATTGTCAGGTCAGATGAATTTTATTTATATAGCTCAATATGACAAATTTTACTAAATTGGCTTTTCCATCTGTACAGCACAAGATGCCCTCGAGATATACGAGACACTCGATTCAGGAACCCCCCCCAAAAAAACTGGAAAAACCCTGGAGAATTCTGCAGTAATGCTACTATTTAGGATAATATGCTCAATTTTGGAGATGTACTATGATTAAAATGATGATCCTGATCAATGTTTTTTGTTATCTCCTTATACACGTTGGCAATAATGGTGAGAGGTCAATTCTATGGTCCAAGACCCCACGAGGGGTGGCAAGATAAATCTGAGGAGGTCATGAGATGGGATCAGAAGCAGAAATAAATATTTAGTTAATGTAGTTTTTTAGACTTTCCTTGAAGGTTTCCTACTGAGTTACTGGACAATTTACCTTTAGGCTTTGTAAAAAAAATAATGTCACTCTTTTGTTTAACTGGTCTCAACTAGTAGACTTGTGCAACCATTGATTTGGGCTTGAAGGCAACATTGCTTTGTGTTAAGGGGTCACAAGTATAGCGCAAGCATTACTGGATTTTTGAGGCCAATGCTGATACAGATATTTATTTTAAAGGACATTTGTGTTAAATTGTCATTATCAAATCTTGAGTTATGGCCAAAAAATGTGTTTTTGACCACCAAATTCTGATCAGTTCATCATTTAGTCCAGGTGACAAATTTGAAGAAATTCCCTTTAGGCCTTTGAGATATTGCGCTCACGAGAACGGGTGGAACAGACGGACAGATGGACAACCCAAAAACATAATGGCTCATTGTGGTTTGGGTCTTTTCCCAAACCACCAATCAAGTTTTGGAGGTGGTTTTGCACTTCTTTAGGACCGAAAGAATGATCCATATTTACCAGAGCATTTTGTGAAGGGTAGGGCGGAAGTAAGAAATGTATAAAAAGGACCATATGTGTGTTTCAAATACAACTTATATGGTGCATATGTTGCTGGTTTTCACCTAATAACTTTTGCTCTGGATTCAGACGTTTCTTTGTGTTTTTATATCCATATGGTTCATTGTTGTTTCCTTGCACGGCAGATAAATTCTGGTGATATCACAAGATCACGAGAGAATCCATCTCGTCAAGCTTCAAGTAACGCATTTGTGTCCAAACCACCAGTGGCCGGACCAACCAGCGGCCTTTGAGGAGCTACTGGCAACTAGGGCCGTGGTTTAGATGTGTGAGACGACACAGAGAGGCGACTGTTCGTTTTAGACCACAATGGCCGTTAGCGTAGATGCATCAATAGCATCAGTTCAATCAGAACTGGAGAATATTTCTTCAATGAAAGAAGAGTGATGAACAACACTGTAGGCTTTATCTTAAAAGGTAAACATGTTTTCTCTGTTCTCCCAACTGGCTTCAGTTAGAGTTTGATTGACAGATGGCTCGTCCAATCACCTGCCATGTATTCTTTAAAAGTGCCCGACTTTTTCTAAACAGTTTCCAATGAAGATGCTGCAATAGCATCGCTTCTATCAGAAGTGGAGAGTATTGAAAAAAGAGCAAAGAACGAGACTGAAGGCTTCTCTCAATGGAAAAGATGTTCATCGCTCTTCTTCTACTTGGCGGCGGTGAGATTTTGATGGACGGGTGGTTTATCCAATAATCTGCCAAGTACCTGCCCTTTTCCAATCAGTTTCCAATCATGGCTTCTAAAATTGTTCTGTGTAGAAAACCATCTGGCTAGTAAGGTTGACATTGTTGCCCTGATACAACCAAAAGAGATTTGGTATATCTCTTTGATTGATAAATTATAAATTGCCTAAACGCCAAAATTAAAAAAATAGGGCAAAATATTTCCCCACTCAAAAAAGCATGTCCATGCAGTAGAGGGTTAAGAGATTAGAAGTGATAAGAAATGATGGTAAAAATGTTTGTGTGACAGAATGTAAGATTGAGAACATGCAACATTAAAAAATAAAAAAAGGGTTAAAGTGAAAAAGAAATTTGAAATGTCCGCAGTGCCTAGTGAGACCTTGAGAATACAGCATCAACAATAGCGATGCATAATAGAGTCAGGGAAAGCCATCAGACGGAAGGGCTGCCTGAGTATTAACAGAGACAGGGACGGAGACAGGCAGTGGGAGAGTCGAGAGCCGCCAGCCAGCTGTGTGTGTGTTCCATCACTCCACACCGAAAGACCACACTTCTCCCACACCACATTGCCCCCCCTCCCCCATCTCTCCCCCGTTCCTGTCTGATATCAGAGGTTAGTGAATAGAAGCCATCTGGATCCGATGCAGAGGAACGCACGGCTGCCAGGGCTGACTGTACTTTTTATTTATAACAGGAAATGCTTTCATGCCTGTACATCGTGGGACTGGGAGGGGGTGTGTAACCTCGTCGACATCGTTTCTCTCTCCCCCTTTTTCACAGTGCTACGCCCATTCTGTCTCCACCCCCTTCGCTACATCTGCTCTGACTTCACTTTCTCCTTCCCCAGCCCCTTGCTGTCGCTCCCCCCCTCTCTGCCCTGAGAGGACAAAGACCCCGACTTGAAGCTGAGAGGCACAGGGAAACTGAGGACATTTCAGTTTAACACAAAGAATCAAAGATGAGAGAAACTTGTGAGGAATGTGGTCAGACACTGAGGGCCTCTGATGTGACTGGAAGCATCTTGTGCTTATTTCAAACACATTGTTTCATACGATCCTGCTTTTTGCCAGTGACTCTGGCTTTCCTCAGTGAAAAGGGACAAATGTGTAACAATTACTTTAAAATCAAAGTTGTCCCGAAACATCTGGAGAGCCCATAGGTCCCAGCCCCAACTTGTCGCCGCGACAACAGAGCGAAGGAAGGACGGGAAACTTACACGTCGAACTCGTTCTCCTTCAGGATCTCCTTGAATCTCTTCATGAAGATTTTCTCACTCTCGGTTGGAGTGACAAAACCACGATCTGGAAAACATCAGACAAACTGGTTCAACAGTGCGTTCCTCGTTCCTGTAAAGCTGTCTGTTGTGAGATTCCCAGAGTCTTTCCAGACCTCAAACTCTCGGCTACATCGCAGTCAGTAATTGCCGGTAGTGGTCGCTGTCAGTGGAGTTAAATCACTTAATTACAACAATAAAACTGGGTGGAATTCTACATACCATGACTGTACAACCAAATATTTTATTTATTTATTTTGTTTTATATATTTTCTGTAGAAACTGTAATCTTTTGTGAGACCTGGACATTAACATTTCCTTCTTCTGAACCCTTTGTACCTGGATCTAGGCCTGCACATGTGAGAGCAAACATGTTTCATCACAACGCAGCAGATGGGCCTGTGATTATTTATCACCCTGTTGCCATGACAGTATGGGGTGGGGTGGGGTGGGGGGTGGGGGCAAGATTAAAGCTCTCGTTTGTGGTTAGAGGATAAAGTTTTGTCACCAATCACACGATTAGTTCTGAAGGCTGTACAACTGGTTCAGCTAAGGGAGCTAACGTGAGCTTCAAGATAATTTGTATTGCCTCAGAAACTTAGAAAGCAGAGAGCTGGCACCACTGAAATGAGACCAAGACGACTGCGTTTTTTTGTCTTAGGGAGGTTCCTTCCTGAGTAAAATGACCTGCAAGTTTTAAAGTTGCAGACACGATTAGAGCCGATTGAATTCTCTAAATGCTGACAAAAAGTGCTTCAATGCCTCCTCCTTTATCGCCTTTAGCATAGGATACAAAGTAAAAGAGTTGTCAGTTTACACAGAGTCACCGCTGTGGATCTGCTCACCTTGTGACTCGGGGGTTTCTATCTGGGAGACCTGGTTCTTCTCTCTCCTCCTCTGCTTCTCGTCCTCCCAGATGGCCTGCAGGCCCGGGTTCCTGCCGATCTGATCTGGAAACAGAGGAGAGTCGCAGCACAGTTGGTCATCTAACAATAACATAACACTTTATGGCTGTTTATATGAGGAGTTTTTAACCTACAACCAAGAAGTTTTATGTCCAGCAGTGCTGATGTATCAAAGCAACACCAGACCAATCTGTTAAACTCAACCCATTCATAATGTAGGTTCATTCTCAACAGTGTGGGTTTAATTCACAGCTATATAGCAGATGGAAAAGTATGAGTCAGAACACAAGAACTGCCTGCCCTGGAGAGGCCTCTCCTTTCCTTTCTTCACTGGGACAGATGCTTGTTGTGGTTTTACGATTCTGCGTCCAGCCAGATTTAAATCATAAGGGCTAGCTGTGTACTTACAGCCTCCATGCAAGTTATCTCAGAAGAAAATAAAACATTCAGGGAAGGACATGTTTACTGAACTGCTCTTTTAAAGCTGCACCAACATAATGTGTGACACTTATGGCCTCGAATGCCATTGAGAATGTACCTGCTGGACAAATGTTTGACTTTAATACCAAGAAACTATGTGTCAGCAATAGTGCACCCCGGGGTTAACAAGTACAGCTGTGGTTGGCTTCGACTGGAGTGATTAAAAAAAAGGGAAAAATATCCAAATTGTGTCTAAAAAAACCCAAAAACTGTCAAAATATTGTAAACTGCAGCAAAGAGCTCAAAGACAAAGTCACTAAATCCTAAGCACATTCTGCAGAAATATGCATAACCAAACACAAGCAATAGTTGCATGTGTTCTGGGTTTGGGTAGCTTTGTCAGATAATGCCATCCTGCTTTATGGGTTTGTTCAGTTCCATGAAATAATTATTTCCTTATTTCTTTCTTTCTGTCCCCTTTCTCATTCCTACGGCTGTCTCAGAGTGGTCTAGAATACTGTGTCAAAGGCTGTTGGAGGGGGTGAAGCGGGCGTGATGTTGTCCTGAGTGGTCTTACTTTCAATTTCCAAGCGGTTGAGGACGTCCACAGCCACAGCGTCGACCTCCAGCTCACAGGTGCTCTGCTTCTCCACCTCATCCAGGACAAGGGAGCTTCAGGGAGACAGAGACAAGTGCTATTAAAATAAATGCTTTAAGAGGTGCCACAGTAAATCATGTTAAATAATTTTGTACTGCTGTTTAAAAATGAATGTGTGACATGTGAAGACAAAATAAGTTTTATTTTAGAGACACGGGAAGCTAAATGAAATGAAATGGGATGATTAAAGTTTGATTATGGTTATTCATTTGTATAATTAACATAATGAGACAGGAGGATTGGTGAGAGCAGGGTAAAAAAAAACATATCTTCCAAAATGATGGAAAAATGTACATTAATAACACTTAATAAAAAAACTTAAAAATAGAGTTCTCAGCAGGGTGCAGATCCCTCCAAGGAGATACTTCCTGGAGTTCAACACATGCTCCGTAGATTGCTATGCTACCACTAGATTGCTATGCTACCGTAGTGTATTGGCGGCAAGCCCAGACAAGTCCGTGTGGTCAAAACAGATTGTGGGTATGGGGACGTCTGCACAGAGCCTACATGTGCACCCTTTGAAGACGAAATTTGTGGACTCCAGCAGACCCTTGAGTTCTGTCAAAATGGCGGCAAAGATAACGAAAGCTAGGATTTATTAATATCCTATCTTGCCTGACTTTGGTGGATCAATTTATCGGGTATGGAATTAATCTTCAGATGCTTAGTTACAAATGGATAACAAACTTTTCTATGGATATCAGTTTTTGACCAACGCCAAAGGCCAAATTGTGCTGTGCAACAGACTAGGTAGGATTTGTTTTTCGCCTGGCTGATTGCCAAAAATGCCTTTTACTACAGAAACATTTGTTGATCACTTGCAGCTCCAACCGGCTGGTTAAAAGGAGTCAGCAGTCAATGACGGAATGAAACAGTCAATTAATAGGGTTTTCAAAAATTGTTAATGAGGGGTATTCTGCTTTAATTGTCAGAACTTCCCTCACATTCAGAGCTCATGCAGCAGAGTCTGTGCTGGTGGGACTCACCAGGGTATGGCGTTCTCCTCCCAGCGGACGAACGTCCCCCCCAGGGTGCTGTCGTTGAGCTTGGAGGTGCAGGGGCTCTTCCAGGGGCTGATCCTGGGATGACCGCTGGGACTCGGCCTGTCTGGGACCGCTGCTGCGTCTTCTAGAAAACACACACAGTAGAGTACAGAGTATTATAAGGTCTGAAAGATCTCCTGTCTGTGTGACAGCAAAAATCCGAATCCTCACTTGCTTTCCACATGGGAAACTATTCAACACATACTGTATGTTTGTGTGGCCAATATGAGTGTGAATATAAGTGTGATTAGTTGATCATCTGCAATGGAAGAATGAGATGGTCATCTCAAAGCTGAGAGGGCAAAAGCCTTCAAAGCTGGACCTTAACATCTCTTATTAAACCAAAGCCGGCTCAAGCGTCGCCATGTTGAGAGCCGTTGAGATGCTACAGAAATTCTCCCACTTTTGTACTATGCACCTTTGTACATCAATATAATGATTTTATGCCTTATCATTTAAATTGTGTGTTTTATGCACATGACAATAAAAAACTAAAAGGATATTGTTTAGAAATTCTGACGGTTTACACCGACTCCGGAAAGGATGAAATGGGTTTTCGGGACTATAAAGGAAAAAAAATTGCAATCAGTGCATCTCTTTAATAAACCCCTCATTGTTGACACAACATGGGGTGATTAAAGTGTGCCCAAACCTACTGCAGGTACAGGAGGTCAAAGCTGAACCAGGGAATTGGATTTTAAAGTGTGTAATTTGTGTTAATAAAAGTTGAATGTTTTTTTGGCTAACCTGGGGTTTTGGACTTATCATCAATGATACTACAGTTTGCCAGAACTGCAAAAAATAAGAATAAAAATGCGTTAAAGTATAGGTAGGTACAATGAGACGCCCTTGTTACCATTTCAAGGATATATTCTACTTGTACTTTAGACACTTGAACTGTTTTGAAGCTGAGTGTTCAAGCTGTGCGGTGGACTTCAAAACACACTAAAGGCTTCCATTCATCTTCAATCCTCCCTTTTTACCAGTCCAGTCCCTTTTATCATTCTTCCACTTCATCCCAGATTAAGAATTTGCTTTCAAGTTTGAGCCTTAGGGGAGCAGAAAATGTAAACAGGTGTACCTATTATTGGGGTTTTTTAGATTCTTTGTTGCACGGCGCATTGATTCCATTGATTGCATCAGCGTAGAGGTGGATCAAACATGGGAACTCTGTCAAGCGTGAGGATTTTGAAAAAAGAACTTTATTAAAGTCAAGTGTGGAATTTCCTGCCCTAAATCTTTATTGCCCTGACACGTGACGGCGGCCCTGCTGGGCTGGATGCTTCTCCGGGAGCGAGGGGGGGGGGTCTGATTGGCAATGATGAGCAGGGGTACTGTTTTGAGTTTAGGACTAAGCTGTGATCAAACAGAGTTGGCAATCAGGGGGTTTAGTCTCCATCAGGAGTAGGTGGAGACGGGCCTGTGAGAGTCGGGTTCAACCGAGATCTGAGGAGGAAACCCCCCGAAGTCTGCCACTCCTGCTGGGAGGCCCAGTGACTGTTGGGTTCACCGGCCAGGGAGCAGAAACCGTGTCCCCACTTTTAGAGAGGCAGTACGCGCTTAAAACATGTCAACATTTTCAAACATTTCATCTGCTGGCTAAGGACGAGCTAAATGAAGGATCTGACAGGACATGGATGCACTTCACGAATCTTGAAGTGAGAACTTTTGCTGAACAGCAGCTACCGTGGCCATGAATGACAATAACTGAATAATGTCACATTATGCTTCAATTTATTCAAGAGTCGGTTGCTTTGAAGACATTGTTAATAGGCAGCCTTTCTGAGAGGTAAAGGAAAGTGGCAACAAACAATAAGACCTGGCATTAACATGCATCTTGGGCGATATGATCACAAGTGGACAGCTATAAGTACATCCGTTCACACCTGGCATTACAATGTGTCAAATAAACAAACGTCATTTCGTTATGAAGACCAAACACAGTGTTAATAGTGGCAGTGCGTACACGCTGCTAAAAGAATGTGGGCAGATGAGGCCCAGACCACCTGGTCTTAGGATTCAGATCTCATTGCATGTCCGGTTTATTCATACCTGTGTCCACTCTCTATCGGGTAAGGTCTAAACGGGGCCCATTAAACATGTTTCCTGGTGACATACAGTGTGTTTACCTCCTGTACTGATGCAGTAATGGCAGCTTCACAATGATATCCAGCTGCGTATAGTTTGCCAATAACAATAGCCACCATTAGCTGTGGGCGTTTTGCAACTTCAATAGGTAAGTTAACCTTGACCACCCTTGTTAAACTAGTTTCCGGTCACAACATGCAGCTGTTTCTAGTGAAAGAGCTCTGATATTATCTTTATTTATTTATTTTGTATTCATGTATGTTTTCAACTTAGGGATAAAGTATCTGTACCTACATCTCTAGTAATAAAACATTTTGTTTTTGAGAGAGAAAGCTCTGATAAACCAACTGTCTGCTTCCTGCATGACTAGCTTATATACATGGTGGAACCTTTAGCAGCTACAGAGTCAGATATTTGCCCTAGGGAAGTTAAATAAGAGGGAGTGTGTCTGCTGGATGTATAAAGGCAACTGTTTGCTAACCAGTAACAGATAGGCAGTAACAAGAACATGCCATTACTGGTCGTTCTACAGGGAAGACTAAAAATGTATTTTTAGAAAGCTGGGTGCAGAGTTGCTAAAATTAGACAAAGGAGACATCCACATGACGAGCATTCCCCAAAATTTTGTTCACTTTTCACAAAGTGACGCATTCAACTTATGCCTGGTATCAGCAGGAACCTGTAGAAAATGCACTTCTCCTGCATGACACAAGACAGAGCTCCAGCTACATGCACACAATATCTGTGTCTTTGTTCTAGTTCACACCTTTTGATTCTGTCTTTTTTCTTTTTTAACAATCTCATGTTTCTGGTTAAAGCTCCCTGGACTGATTTTTAGGAGGCAGTGTGCTTCCACTAGATTTGACTTTTGCCTCCTTGGTTAGCGAGGATGAAAACGGCAAATTGGCAAAAAAAAAGGACTAGAGAGAGAAATGGGGGAAACCAAAGAAGGAAAAGACATAAATGCAAAGTAAACAGAGACAGAAATTCAAAGAGGACAGAGACCCGCAAGTAAAGAAAGACAGAGAGAGAGGGAGAGAGCAAAGAGCGAAGACCACGAGTGACATGTGAAAGGAAGCGAGGGGGCAACAAAGGAGATGAAAACAGAGAGAGCTGCCGAAAGACAACAGAGGCATCCTGGGGCTGAGGTGAGCTCAGGACTAATTGGATATGACACAGGGCATGGCGGTGTTCACTGGCCTGCTCTCCATCCCTGCTGGGCCCGGGGGGGGGACAACGCAGTGGAGAGAATCCTGGCTATCCCTACACTGTCCAGCAAGAGACAATGAACAGCAGTGTGTCCCCTGTGACAGCAGAAGAAGGCCACATGCAGAACGTGGAACGCTGGGAGTGAAGAGCACAATGTCAAGACATTTGTCCATGAATGTGTTGCCCCATTGCATGCTGGGAGGGTTCCTAACACACCTACATCATGTAACTGCAGCCACGTGATCAGCTCTCAACCATGGTTTGGCTGATCAAGGCTTCAACTCTCTACTTAATTTGCCTTTCTTTCAAAATAAGAGTTTATTGTTTATTCAAGATAATTTCCCCCAAGATAAAAGGGATAATTCTGTTTATTTTAAGTGGGGTTGAATGAGGTACTTATCCATAGTCACAGTGGATGACGGTCGGCATGCCCCCAGTTACCACAAGGCAGCTGCATTATGTGCTGCTGTGGGGGCAGCTGCATTATGTATATTAAGCGACCTTAATGTAATCAATATTGGTTTAAGTGTACGCTATATTTAGAATTTTTGCCAGTTTGCTTTGCTGTGAGACCGTGATTTTGGGGACTGAAGGCATGGTATCCATCTATGTTCAACAACCAGACACCATTGAATTTTTTTTTTTTTTATTTTACCTCCCAGAACACGGGAATTGCTGGTCTACTGCTCTTGGTTAATTTGTTTGAGTTATTGTGTGACTTTGGGGAATCCAATAGATAACGGCTTCAGTTCCCTGTCAGAAACACAGACTAAAATACTCAAGGCATACCGTACACTTAAACTGATATTGATCATTTTGAGGTGAGCCTTTATTTAAGGTGGCTAAAAGGAAGAGAGGAGGCAGGCTTGGTGCTCAAACATTGTCAAAGTTGATGTACAATGTTTCCCTGAGGGCGAAATTTTAAGGTTAAGAAGCCAGCCGTAATGCCCAAATATTGTTTTGTTGCTGCTGTTAAAATTTAAAAAATGCACTACAATAATGCACTACTGTGTTTTTTGTTTATTGTGTGGCAAATTGGCTACAACTGCATTTTGTTGCATATCCCTTTGTTGCATGATGACAATAAACTATCCTTGAGTCATGGGGTTGAGGGACAAGTGTTGTCTTTGCTCCTCACCTTTGCTCTGGCCCCTGCGGAACTTGACAGCCCCCAAGTTAAGCAGGTTCATGCCGTACAGGTTGTAGTCTATGAAGAGCTGCAGCAGGTAGGGGATGTGGCCTTCGTGAGGCTGGTAGCTCTTGTTCATCACCGCTCCGCTTTGCAACAGCTCACACACCCTGCAACAAACGGAGGATATTTCATCATGAAACACATCTGTCACCATGGGGAAGAGAAAACACACACGCTTATTTATTAAAGACAATAACACAAATTTAGCAGTCAATTTTCCTAAGCTACACAATGACAGGTTGTTTAGGTGTAGCTGTGATGGAATAGATGAAGATTAGTTTGTCCCGTTGAGATCAATGAAAGGCTGACGTGACAACAACTTGGAAACAACCGATCTCACTCTATTTGATCGTTGCAGTCAACGGCTCTGCAAGTTTCTATGATGTAACTTTAACAAGCTAACCGGGACTTGAATGGGAATGCCTTGTCATCTGGCAAGACGCTGCATTGGCTAAATCAAAAAAGTGCAAACACACATTCCTGGAAGATTACTTTGTAACACGAACCCTGTTCATCTTAACGTCATAATGATGAAAGATAAAGTAGTTGCTGCCATGACAACTTGCCAGAGACTTTAAAATCCCGTATGGGTATAACAAACTGTTGTGCAGTGTTTTGTCAAGCGTTTAAACGCATTAATCTGTTACTGCAAGTGGACTTCCTGGGACATATTTCACTGTCTAAGGTAACATAATCCAACCTTTTTTAACACAGGAGTTCTGTTTCTGTTCCAATTTTTCGTTTCCAAGCACCAGTAGCTTCTCAGATTTGACAAAGCTGATCTTTTTGCATTTTAATATTGTTTATTTTCTATTTATTCAGTCCCAATACCAATTACCGATCAGATACCAGTGTTTACTTAATAAAGTGTACTCCTCACTCCGTGGAAGAGAGGTTTGACTTAAATATTGCTGCTTTCTTACCATTGTACAACAAAATGTAACAAATAAATACATCGATATAAATGTATTGAATTGTTTATCAGTTGTACAGCAGCAACTCTGCAAAAACAATCTTCAATATTAACAGGAATTACTATTCAATTGTGACCAAATTGGTCAACAACAGGAATGAAAAATTCCAGTTTATAACGTATATACGTATAGTATACAAACATTGTCACAGATATCCTATTCGGCTATTTGAGTCAGTATCAGCTCGATATCGTAGTACCCTCAGTTTGTTTGTGATGAAATGCGTTTATTAAAAGAGGCCTTTAGAGTCGGAGAGCTCCTCAGAGCTACACAAGACGTTATACAACTCCTTTTACAGGCTCAGACGTCAGCAAATATATAAAAGGTAAGCCTTTCATTATAATCTATGCTGAATGTCCACATAGAAATAAAAAAAGAAACTTGTTTTCCAGAGCCATCCTCAACCAGTGAAAAGCTTATATTTAAAATGGTGGTTTGATGGATGAAGAGCAGCTCTGTGTGGATGTTTAAGCTCTGTCTCCTGGAGTCACGGACCCCCTTTAAAAAGGTCAGATCTCCGTCCTGACTGAGTGATCAGAGAACAGGGGTGGGACGCTGGGCCGCTGGACCTGCCACTCCAAGTCTTTCTCCCCTTCATCCTCTTTTTACCCCTCTGCTTCCTTTACCTCCCTCTTCTGCCGTCCTCTCTCCCTAAATCTCTCTTCACCTTGGTCCCTTGTTCTTTCTTTTCCCCAGTCTCTCTCTCCTCTTTCCCTTCACTCTCTCTCTCTCCATCGTTGTGACTCACTCAGCTCTCTGCCAAGGAACCAATTCGGCTGCACAACTCCACTCACCTTGTCCCCACTAACGCCGATCGCTCTGGCAAATAACTCACATTCGTCCTGTGTGCCTCCATGCGCCACACACACACACACACACACACACACACACACACACACACACACACACACACACACACACACACACACACACACACACACACACACACACACACACACACACACACACACACACACACACACACGACCAATTTGTACAACTGAATACGCAACGATTGAGTTCCGTTTAGTGAGCTGGCAGAGGGGCGCGCACGCCGTGTGCCGTTCGGCGACATCGGCTTTGTATGATGTCCATTCACATTAAAGTGCATCGATCTGACGTAACCTTACCTTTTCACCATCTGAGGATTGTACAGATAGATCTTCATAAAGTGCTTCTCCTTAGCGTGGTAGCCATAGAAAGGCCTGAAAGACAAGAGACAGACCACGTTAACATGTAAACATGGATCATTCATTATAAAGATTTCCCCCTTTGTTATTTTATGAATTTTAATAAAAGGCTCCTGCGGTCCCGTTTTCACACTGCTCTTTGCGAGAAAATCCCTGCTTCCATCAGCTGGGCTGTGTTGGTAAGACCAGTAAATCACGAGTAACTTACATGCCAGAGACCAGCACCACCTTGAACACATGCTGGGCGCTGGAGGCGGGGTTTCCCATGGCAACGTTGAGGGCCCTGTCGATGCTGAAGGCCACCTGCCGCAGGTAGCGCTCCGGCTCCTGGCCGTGGCCATCGTACGGGACGTAGATGTACGGGAACACGCCATGGAGGTGGAGACACGTTTTCTGGCCTGCAACACAACAACAAAAACAAATCCGTTGAACATCAGGCTTATAGGAGATTAGCAACATTTTGGAACCACTACCAATATGTTTTGGAAATATGAAGGTGTTGAGAACACTTTTTTTTTTAATGCATTGTAAAAAAAAAAGAAAGACCCATATTTGTGAGTTACAGTACCACAAGCACCAAAATTGTTTTTCCATTTGCACAACAAAATCATGTCCTAAAGTATACACTGCTTTATGGTCTATTTGACTCTAAATGGACCATAACTTACTAAGAGAATATCATGTTGAATTGAAGAAGACTTGAAACTAGATATTGAGACCATAAACTCATGTTTACAATGTTTACTGAGGGGATAAATCAAGAGAGAAGTAGAGTCACTTTCTCATTGACATTGCTTGGCAAAGCAGCCTTAGCAGGACTTGTATGACATCATCACATGCCTACATCTTGACATCAGTGAGCGTGACCTTTGCTCTGCAGTAACATCTTACATTGTCCAAGATGACAATGTGGTGCCTCCATTGAGTCCCCCACCTTACACTGGTACTACGCTGCAATAAGGCTGCATTTGCTTAAAAAAAAAAAAAAAAAAGTGGCACCTGGTAGCCAACCTGGTGTGACTTAGAGCCAAAAGTTATAAAACATGTATATTCCCATATAGTAGCTGAGCTCACACGACAGACACATATTTTCCCCACAATTGGCCAAAGTGCACACCAAAGCAAAACCCTACAAATAGTGTTTTTTTCTGGGAACAAAAATGATGGATTGCAGGATTCTATACTACTGGTATTGGGTTACTTCTGTCGATCTGAAAGGTACCAAGTACCGATCTCAGCCTTATTCCCAGTATTACAGGACAATATGAATCAACTCTCACTGTACTCTTATTCCCAGCATGCACTGACACACACAGCTGAGCAGCTGGAGCTTTAGATGGGACTTGTCCTACAGAAACTAGTACATCTACTGACAGGGTGCAAGTGAGATGGATGAAGTGTGCAGAGGGTCCAGTAAACTGCTTTCTTCCCCCCTCCTCCCCTACACTTTCTGACCAATCACTGCAAGGCACTGGCAACACAGATGGATGAGTGCGACAACGACGCCATGTTTAATGACAGACATGCGCCGGGCGTTAAAGCAGCCCATTAGCTAAATAACCACATAGAAACAGAGAGGAAGACGGCGTTCGCTGGGGATTGTGGGTGGAGCGGATTTAGGTCTTGAGCGATGTGAAGTGAGGTCAGCCGGCGCGGAGAGAAGAGAGAGATGCAATATTTATAACAGGGGCTGCGTGACGCCATCACTCCCACTACATGCACACTGCTGAGAGTCATCTGAGGTGAGGCAGCGCTGCAGACGGCGCGCTCCCATTCATTATCATCCAGGGCCGGCGCTTTCATCCGTAGGCTGCCGGAGGAGGCTTAATCGGGTTACATAAGGGATAATAACGGCGGTGTAAAAATGAAGACAATTAAAAAAGGCTGAGGGATGCTGAGGCTCGCAGAAACCTGAGCTCCTGACTCTCTCCACCAGTGACAGATGGACAGGAGGAGGCAGTGTGGAGCGGGAGGACCGACTCTTGCCCCGGAGACATGCCTGCCTCCCAAACCCTCATTGCTGGTAGCAGGGTTTCAGGAGAGAGAGGAGGGCACTGGCCCTACAAAACACACACTCACACTCACACACACACACACACACACAGCTTGCCAAATCTCCATCCTCCGTGCTAATGTTATGACAGACGATGCCGCAGTCCCCTGGGCTCGATTGTTGGGATTGCTGGGCCTTAAGAGCAGCTTCCAAAAGAGGGAGAAGTATTCCCCGGCAGTCCCCACAGCACAACGACGCCCGCGACTGCCTCTAAGCGGGACGGGAGGGCAATGCAAGAGGAGATGTGGCGCTGAGACGACAACAAGCGTCTCAGCACAGGCCCCGGTGTTTGATGGGGTCAAGACGTCTGGCCTACAAGTGCGGGGAGCAGCACACGGTGGAGCGCATAGTGCAGAGCTCCCCGTGAAAGCTTTGTGTCTGATTTCTGATATGATGATATTTTAAACTAGTCTGGTCTTTGAGCTTTCATGCTTGGTTGTAAGACCCCTTCCTCGCCAGTTGCTATGGCGATCCAAGCCTGTTACTTATTATGCTTTCGATAACTATTCACACTAGGGGTTTTCTTCATCCTAGAAAACCTTGAAGGTTTGAGTCGAGTCAAATCTTACTTTAAGTAAATGTCGAGGTTGTTGGACGATGTATTTTTCTATGCTAATTAGGGTGTTTTAAGTCCACGGTCAGTTTCACCATAAACGTAGTTTCCAACTATATGATATTGTATAGATTCTTTGGACATCAATATGATATTGGCTGATTTTATAAAGCCTGCACTTTTTCAGTCCCGATACAGATATTGATACCTGGGATCATTCTTTCTTCTGTAATGCAACATCAGGCTTGACATTTGCTTTCTTAACTGTATATGATAAAATGCAACAAAAAAATACTATAAAAAATATTGAAGAGATATTTATCATAATAATAAATTGTACACTAGTAACGCACCAACAAATGGGTCGTAATTGTAAAAGGGAAATAAAGTTTCCGTATATAGGATATATAAACAGAGAATTAAAGTTAATAGATAGGCCCCACTGTCACAGATATCCAGCTATCTGAGTCGGTATTGGCCCGATATCAGATATCACATATCAAATAGGTGCATCCTTAGAAATGACATCATATGCCCATTTAACACAGTCAGTTACATCTATATCAATTTACAAAACGCGACTAAATGTGATTTGACAATTTTATCACCAGGCTCTGTAGGACGGAGGTTTGCGTGGACGGAAATGGTGACAGACATGCCACGGGAATTTCAAAATAAAGGCATATCTTATAGGTTGATGATATGTATCGATGTGTTCACTTTGCATCAAAGCTATTGGATCGTTGATCACTGAATCTATATATCGATCCAGACAGACCTAACGTTGTTGACCCCTGTAATGACCTGTCACTTTTTATTAGAATTGTGAAGGAGACAAATATATTTAGTAACTGGGTTTTTCGAGGTGCACCTACATTTTGCATCCCTCTAATTCAACATAAATGTTGAAATGCAACCATTTAGTTTTAATAATTCTTCATTCAAATTCTTCATGCCTCGGTTATTCAGAAAGATTTCATGACTGAACAGTGAATTTAAAATAAATAATGAAAGGATTATGGTATTGCAGCCAGTGACATGCAGAGGGAAGTCAGGATCGGTAGGTCTCTGTCAAGTCTGGAGTGTATGTGTTTGTGTGTGTGTCGCAAGAGGAACAATGCCAAGGTGTGTGTAGTGCCACTGCCGGACGCACAAAGGCTGGCAGCCTCTCCAGCGGTGGGAGAGCATCGAGGACGGGCACGAGTCTGTCTGTCCTCAGCCTGCAGTGTCAACATGGAGGCACACACACACACACACACACACACACACACACACACACACACACACACACACACACACACACACACACACACACACACACACACACACACACACACACACACACACACACACACACACACACACACACACCACAAGCAGCCAATGTCTGCTTCGGCTGCAGTTGCTAAGCAACGGCAAAAGCAGAACCCCCTGACGGACAGCGGGGGAGATAAACAAGTGATTCTTTCCGCCCAGCTGGTCAGGCAACACAGAGAGAGAGAGAGAGAGACGTAGGGAGAAAGCAAGAGAGAGAGTCAAAGAAAGAGAAGAAGAATAGTAAAAAGAGTGTGTGTCTGCATGAGAAAGAGAACAGGGGGAGAAGAAGTGCAGCCCATATGAAATGAGAGAGAGAGAGAGAGAGAGAGAGAGAGAGAGAGATGAAGAGAGAGAGAGACAGAGATAGTAAAAAAGAGTGTGGTAAAAAAGAAAATGTAATACACACAAAAACAAATGTAATACACAAAAACAGCTTAACAAGTCTGCATGAGAACTGGTGCTGGAGAGAACAGGGGTCTTAAAGACAAAGTGAGAGTAATAGTTCCTTCTACATAGCGACAGTGAGTACCCAAAGCAGCCCATCAGACCCTTCTTTTCAACAATGGGAGAAATGAGAGAGAGAGAGAGAGAAACTTAAGAGCTACACAGAGAGAGAGAGAGAGAGAGAGAGAGTCTCATTTAAAACCGTAGAAAAAAATTACAGATTAAAATCAAAAGAAAGAGAGCCGTGTTGGACTGTCTGGCCAGCATTTGGTGGTTCAGATAGAAGGAGCATCTGCTGCTTCAGTTGGATATGAGCTCATTACTGGGATGTAGTCAAACTTAGGACTGGAGGCAACAGAGTGCTGCAAGAATGAGTACTGGACCTTGATGAGTCAGCATTTTGAACTTAAGGATTTTAACATTTTGTTCTACGATGTGAAATATGTCAGTGAGGGCAATAAAACAACGTCAAAAATGTTCATGTTAAAATGTTACACGATTTGAATTAATAATTTATGGGATATATTTTTGAATTAAGTCCGGATCGGTTTTCCTCTCACCACAGAAACAGTAGAATAACAGCTAATAGGTTTTGTGCGCCGTTGCTGCTAAGTAGGCTCTAAAATTGTGGAAACATAGTTTTGAGCGTCACGCCCCCTCACAAAATGACTCGTTTTACTATGAGAATGTGATCAATTCGGTCCGATAATTGAATAATTTTATCCCTTTTCAGGTTGATATTGAGCTAATCCTGGAAGTTGAAGTCTTGCCTGCGAATGCACATTTTCGTCACCATCATCCAGGCCTAGACTGAGACCAATTCAGTGGATCTGAACTGAGGGGTCGTAAGTAAATGTTACTAAAAGTCATAATCTAGGACGTTCTGTTTGTTCAGGTCAACTTCGATGACGAAATCTATAAATTCACCGTTGGGGGGGCGTCGGGGGTAAATGTGACGAGAACGCGTGATATTGATTGTTGCAGCTTGTTCACTGTCCTGATATACACGACGGGTGTTGTTCTCAGTGACTGGACGCTTCATGCCATATATTCAGATATGCTGGAAGCATGTCTCCATTCAGTTTAGTGGAGGCATGTGTCATCTTATCATTAACTGACCATTTTAGCAACAGCAAACCAGTATTTGATTAGAAATTTACTGGCAAAAAGAAGAGAAAATCTGAGGAACAATGAAAATTAATTCTGAGAAGATCCACACGGCTATAAATTACAATTATTTTCATAATGAAATATTTAATTTTATGTTCATCAATTGCTTGGTTGTGAGAGCAAATTTGAAATTTGAGTGTTTCAACTGAAGAAAAGATGAATCAACGAATCCCTTTTTTTTCAGCGTATGTTTGAGGTGGCTCGAGTATGTTCTCAGATTTTCCTCACTATTCCCCTGCCACATGTGCAGTTTCCGGTCTGGCTTACTACTGAAGGATTTGTGAATGAGGGAGTCTCTTCTCCCCCATCTACCCCCCCCACTCTCCCTCATCGTTATCCGCAGGGCAGCTCCATGACTCAGCAGCAGCCCCACAACACCACTGGGTCAGTAAGGCCGTGAACGCCAGCAGCTTAGTCATAAAACCAGCCAATGAGCGAGTCTGTTGGGGACAGAATTTCAGCCACTTGGCCGAGCAGAACGCTGTTAACCTGTTGTTAGCCATCCCGAAACTAAGAAAGACAGATATTGACATATATCCACGGAATTTTTGTTTCAAGCATAAAAAAAATGAACTCAACGGGATGCAAAGAGGTTACAGTGTTGGCGTTATGTCAAAGACGTCTATGTATAGTGTTGCAGAGATGTCTACTGATATCAGCATGCTAACCAGCGAGCTGCCGCCCGTGTTGTCTTGTAATACCACTTGTACCTTGAGAGGTGGTAGCAGAGCTGCAGTGAGGGCTTGAGAAATTAAACATCCATTGCGTGTGTATCTATATATTTTTTCAAAGATTTAATACAAAGTGGCAGAAACTTGAGGACGAGGCTACTTAGAGGAGGCTACTTAGAGGGAAGAAGAGCGTGAGGCAACGTGAGGCAACTCCAGGAGACGGACCTCCAGTTGTTAACTTGAATTCAGCCAGTGCAAACCCCAGCACCAGGGTTCTGATCCCGGAGGACAGCCCCAACTTCTTGCTGAATCATCAAACTTCCTGTTGCTGCCGTTTCACAGGTTAGCCCGCTGTGACTCCCGCCACTGCAGTTTGTTCTGGCCAAATTAAGAGAAGCTTGAGCTGCTGACTGGTTCTCCATTGCTGGGAGTTGCTGAGCGCAAGGTCGTCTTCTGGCCAGGGGGAGGGCGAGACAAAGGTGAGGGTTGTTTTTTCCTTTTTGCCACTTAATGTAATGTAATAAACAGACGATCAAAGCGTACAGCCCTCAGTCAGAGTCACAGTAAAAACCAAAGCCCAAAGCCACGCGATAGAAGATTATCATATTAGATTATTATTATATTACTATTATAAAATATTTTGAGCGTCTCTCAGTTTCAGCAGTTTAGTTGCATTTAGTGTATTCCTGCTCTGCTGTTAGATGGTAGTTCGTTAGTAGATTACTGTAAATTTGTATGGCCATTAGTGTATGGCCCCAGTAGTAGAGGTGTTTTGCTGCCCCCTATATATTTGGAGCATGTGGCCAGGTTTTACACATTGCACACTTAAGTGGTCTATTTAGGAACTATTTTTCTGCTGAACACAGATGTTTGATGGTAATCTGGTCACCGGTTGAAGCCGGTCCATGTTGCTGACATCACAGCTGGTACGGACAACAACAATGGCTTAAAAGGGATTTTAGTCAACAAATGGTTGCCTTTTGGTAGCACTTACATCTCTGTTGGTGTCTACATTTCTGCTTTATCAACATTCAAGGCTTCAGGCTTCAGCCTGCAGACCCATGACACACCCACACTGTGAGTAATTAATAAGGTAATTAGCTCAGCTGATTAGACATCATCTCAGGACTGTGTGGGCGTGTGGAGATTGGCTGTGATTGTCATTGCCCTCGCTCAACTCTTAGCTGTGTCGCATCTTAATTAAAGGACAAATTACCGCTTTGTCTTTCGCATTAATACGTGGAGTTCAGTGACTTTATGTAATTCCCAGCATTGCTCCTCTCACCTTCAACTCGAGCAGAGGTCTAATTAGCCGGTATAAGTGACCTGTGTGGGTGTGCAGGCCCTTTTAAAACGGGGTTTGAACTGCTCTGATGAAGCAGGGTTCCATCAGGGCGAGAGCAGAGAGTCGGCGCTGGCCATCGGTCGTTCCAGCCATGCTGCTAACTTTTTCCTTGGCAGTCGTCTCTGTTTATTCTGTCAGCCGCTCTGCCTGGGAACCAGCCAGGGTTTAAAAACTTCAATACAGTTTGGGGAGAAACAGTCACAATTCCTGGCGTTAAAATCAGTCGGCGGTGGCTTCCTGCTCAGGAGCTGGGAAAAAAATATGCTAATAAACATAAGTTGTTGAAGCAGTAAATCCTCAGTCCTGATACCAGCATTACTTTTCTGAGCTCAACATACATGACTGCCCACTGAAAAACAGAAGAAGAAACCTTTATTGGTACAAGGCGGGTTTGCCAAGAATAAATGCTCTTTTCCATGAAAACTCACTTACACACTCCTGGAAGTTGCCAAAATAGCCACAGTCTTAGCTGACATCCATAAGCTGTAACTATGTTCAGAGCAAGGCATTTGGGGACACCAATTATCCTCAAGCTCCCAATGTCTACTCAACTGTACTGAAATGAGCACAAATACATTACTCACAGTGTGCTCTACTGTACATGCGAGTAGAGTGCATTGAGTTCATTTTTTCCCCCTCCTTTACTCTCAGAGGTTCGGGGGTAGGAGGTGGGTGGGGGTGGCAGTCAGACTCCCTCTGTAATCAGACAGACAGCTGCCACAGGGGAGAGTGGAAGAAGATGTTAATAAAACCAGTGTTGGTATTAATTAAAAAAAATAAATAAAAAAAAAAGCCCAGGGAGAGCCAAGAGAAATGTAGGCCTGAGCACTCCCACCGGCTGGAGAGGGAAACGTCATAGTATGTGCTCACAACGCACAGCCGCCGTCATGGCGATTACAAGTGAGAGGGGAGTGACACACTGGTTTTTGGTTTTTTTTTCATTTGCGCGTAAATAAATGCTACAACTCCTTAAGACCTAAGCAAAGTTCCTGCAGCTTGCTTGCTAGCTACCTGCTGATTGAAATGTAGGTGGTTGTTCCTAAAGCTAGAAACTACTTAGGATCACTTAAGGTGGACCAAGTGACAAGACGCTCCTCTCAGCTATAATATATCTAAAACTGTTTAACTGATTTACTGAATTTGTTAAATTTCCTATTGTCGGTAAACGGTTAATTATCGATGTCCCTCTTCCAAACTACACTCTGTTTGTGTCAGTAAACATGTCTATATTTGATTTGTTCAGTCAGAAAGTGATGTGCATCAGGTGAAAATGTAACGGTATTATTAAGTACTCATAGTGTTACTTGGTATCAGCAAGAACTCAAATGTAAGTAAGTACTTGGTCTGAAAAAATGTGTATCCTAGATTTTGATCTCCAAGAAACATATGAACACATCTCTGGTAAACATAAGATTTAAAGTGGTGATTTTGTGTTTTGCAGATCTCGTATGCTTTGGTCGACTAAGACTTTCTTTGTTAAAAGACAACATTTTACACCGTTACATTAACGGACAAGATTACACAATCATTCATATTAAAGCAAAATGTTCACAAACAAGTGGCTGAGTTAGTTGATGGTGACGTTAGATCTACAGAATGGGGGCACGCGGGACGCTCACTTTATAGAGGTGATAGCATTGAGGTCCAGCAATCTGACACACACGCAATGGAAGATTCAGTATGCATCTCACTGAGCAGCCTGGCAGAGCGCCAAGCCCATGAGATGGAGAGAGAGAGAGATCTGGATGAGGAGGAAGAGCGGGGGAGGCTGACAAGGATTTAGGAAGTTTTCAGAAAGCAAAATTTAAGAGACAAAGAGGAACAAAAATATGTTAGGGCTGCATCTAAATATATTTTTATCAATTAATGTAACCATTATTTTTTTATGTATGTATTGCTCGTTTATTATTGTTGGGTCTCTATCTAAAATACTTCCCTTTAAAAGAACACGGCCGTATTTTGTAATCGATCACGTCAATTACTTTGACTAATTGCCCCCGTCCTACAATACACTTTTTTTTTGGTTTGTTTTATGCGTTTAGGATGTTTAAAAAAAATTTAACGGCTGATTATTGGAAACAAATGACCACATAGTTGTTCAGGCTATAATAATAACTATCCATGAACTAACAGAAACATAAAGACACGTGACAAAAGTTTCGGTCGTCTTTTATGGGCCCTCAGTTATTCCACGCACTAACATGTGGGTATCACACTCACAGAGAAATCCTTATATGGTTGCACTGATCGGGGATCAGATAAGCACAGCAGCAGTATATTGTATTAACGTAGCTGGAGCTTCTCTTGCTCTGTCAAGGAGACAGATGGTCGATTTCAGTGTCACTTTAGCTGCCGTTATCTCAGCGGCAAAATGCTGCACGTGGCTGCTTCCAAAAGATCGCTCACTGATGTAGTCGCACACAGAGATTACATGTGCGTCTTGAAGAGGCTGGTGCATTAACACCTTTTAAACATCTAGCTAAAATGCAGCTCAAACCAAAAACTACAAACATGCGTCACTCGCTTCCTCTTCGGTACATTTTGCCGATCACTACTGTGCGTTTGCAAACTATTACATCACACCTGTGGTTAAACTCTATGGGCAGGAGGAGAGCTAGTTCACGTTAGCCGTTAGCAGCCGGTGGGCAGCGCAGTCCTCCTTGGCTAGGTAACCGAGCTCATGGCTAACTTTAACGGGGATTGCACTGAGATACATTACGATGCGTTTAAGCTCCATTCAGTAAAAGCTAAAGGTTAATTAAAACGTTATCATGATGTGTAAATACAAGCTCTTATAATTTAGATTTAGGCAAGAAACTTGAATTAATACAGTCGTTTGAAGGAGATGTATTCAAAACAATGGGAAATAGATCTTAGACAGGGAATTATGACCTTTTAAATGTTTGGGGGTTTTTTATGCACTGGTAACGGATCGGTGCCCGGTAATGGGCCAATGCGCAATTTCCAGTTTTGGAATAGGTACTGGGAAGGAAAAACACCTTCCGCCAACACCTCTCGATATAAATGATTAAATCTATAGAATATGATATCAGCTTCTTTCCAAAAATGTATGGACATGCAGTGCATTAATGCCAGTGATATTAACAGCTCACAATATTATTTAAGTAAGGACAGGTGGTAAAGAGAGAGAAGAAGAACAACATATGCCACCAAGGCCCTGGGTCAAAATAGAAGCAACATGATTATTGAGTCAATATGATTCCATTTGACTCCATTTAAGTCATTCTAAATTAAATCATTTCGGTGGCATTTTGCCTTTATTGGACAGCTAACAGTGTAGATATAGTCAGAAAATAAAGAGAAAGAAAGAAGGTTATGAGGAGCAATAAAGGTACCAGAATGAGAGGGAGGGGGAGCTCTCTATGGAATTGGAAGTGTTTGTGGGTTTTTGTACTTTACCCAGCAAAAGTATAAATACAGTCAATTCCACACAGAAATAAGTAATCGTCTCGATGCGACCAGCCGATCGATACCTCCTCATCTAGGGTAGCAATGCTGGCACCATTCTTTGTGTTTGCTGCCACTGGCCTAATGAGTAGCTGGGCGTGTGTGTGCTTGTGTCCCTCCATCATGTTGGGTCATTACAGTAAATGCTAGCAGCGTACAGCTTCTATATTAAGATGCTTTGTAGAGTAAGCTTAAACGTAATATCTCTGAGGAAACAGCAGAACGTAGGGACACACACACATCCACACAATGAGTCACGTTCCAGGGAGAACAGAATGACTGTAATAAGGTGGAGGAGGAGGAGGGGAACAGAGGAGGGTGACAGGCCTCTAAATCACACTCTTTCTAATGGATTCACTCTCATCATCTTCTCCTGAAATTAACTGCTGGCGAGGAGAGAGGGGATGGAGGGTACAGATGAGCGAGAGCCGAAGAGAACTTTATGCTCCCCGCTTTGTTAACTGATTACACGAGGACTGCATTGTGTGCTGCCATCTCTGTGGAGGAGTCAGGCCATCGAAGGTGGGAGGGTTGACATGTTGCCAAACTGAACCTCTATTTCAAGGGAGCACTTTTTTGCCGTTTGGGAACAGGTTGAGAAGGTGAATTACATTTTCTAAATCAAG
Organism: Anoplopoma fimbria; assembly: GCF_027596085.1. Taxonomy (NCBI): domain Eukaryota; kingdom Metazoa; phylum Chordata; class Actinopteri; order Perciformes; family Anoplopomatidae; genus Anoplopoma; species Anoplopoma fimbria. The sequence continues at coordinate 23,357,715 of NC_072466.1, read as the reverse complement.
AGTAAAGACTTATTATAAATCCAGTGTTTCATTTATGGACAATTGGAAGAGGTGCCATGACTGCCCATTAAATCTGCTGCATGTTTTTTCCCCCGCTAAACTCCGCAGTAAGGTAATGACGGCTGGCGCACAATCCCACCACATGCCCCTCAAGATCTGAAACTGAATACCCAAAGCTCCTTAGTATGCCATTAGGTTATTGGTCTTTGGTAGCCTCGGTCCAATCACTTCCTCTACTGCCCTGCTTCTAAAGCACGGCGGCCATCAGTTAGCCTGTGTATTTCTAAAGAAAGGAAGATTAAGTAACTGAGAGCAGAAAAGTTTCAGCAAAGATGCCTGAACTTCAACAGCAGTAAACAGCAACTCTAACGGAGGTCAAATAAAGAGAGCGTCAATGATAGAATGCAAGAGAAAGACTTGTAAAAACATGGCTACGAAGTGCCTTTTGTGGGGATCAATCCTATGACTAACAAGTAACAAGACTGCCTCTTAAATAAAATGATTCACACGCCAAGTGTGTTGCAATTCAAGTGTTGTATTTGAATTCAAGTGGTCAGAGAAACACTTTGGGTTGGGCTGAGGTGGAAACCACTCTGGTTAGGGTGGTCATGACGTTTTTGGCATTGAACCTTTTAAGGCAGATCATGTGCACACCGTCGGTCATGTAATACAAGAAATTAAACCTTAGTGGATAGGAGCTTTTTGCCTTTATTTAGAGGTGAGAAAGAAGTAGACGTGGATATAGGGTAGAAAGAGAGGAAATGACCAGAATCAAACCAGCCATCAGATCATATGGTAGGCACTTTAGTAGGCCTGTGTATTGGCAAGAATTGTGTCGATACGATACGCATCATGATACAGGGGCTACGATTCATGGATTGCAATACATTGCAAGCTGTAGGCAAAGAGGTATAGTGTTTTTTTTGTAAAAAAAACATTCCCGTTACATCCAACTCTACATTTTGTGCAATCTGAGCCACTGTCGCTACAAATCTTTGCATATGAACTATTAATCAAAAAATCGATATAGTATATATTCTTTCACCCCAACACCCTTTGGCACGAGGCCATCTTGTTGCTGAAGGTCTGCATCTTTATGTGTGTCTGGACAAGGCTGCGCTGCCAAAACACACCTCCTTCACTCTTCTCCACATCTGCAAGTCACCGCCTAAACACCAAACACATGGCAGAATATGTCACTTGTTCTCGCAAACACACTCACGCAACATAAACTGTAAAGCTTGAATCAGTCCACTTTGCTCTCAACAGCAGTCCCTCATCTTTAGCACTCTACCAATTTATAAACATAGCAGCTGTTGACGCATCTAAAAACCCTACGGATGACTCAGCTGGCCAGGAGAGCAGCACAGTCGTGCTTAGCTAAATAACGGAGCTAACAGCTAACGTTAACGAAGGTTGCATTGAGTTACATTATGACGCCTTCAAAGTAAAATGAGTATTAGGCAAAGGTAAATTATAATCGTCATCATGATGTGTACAAATGTAATCTTATGTATTTTATATTATTGTGAAAACATCTTATATTATTGAGGGAGTTACGACCTGTTAAACAGTTGTTGTTTTTTTAAACCCTGGTATCGTATAAGTACTTGGTATTGGGCAATGTTAGCGATGGTGCTACATCATTACTCGATGAAAACAAAGAAATAAGACGATTTTCAGCACTCTCAAAAACATCATCTAAAAAGGTCCATTAAGTAGGTGTTCTAGAGCTTTTGATCGTGTCAAACAGTAGATGGAGTTTTTCCCAGTTCTCGTTTCCGTCTCCATTTTTCTGAACACTTCCTGGACTTCCCGTTCTTAATAGTTGAGGCTAAGGTTCAATCTTTAACTCGGACACAGCAGTTGACAAAACGATCTCACTTCAAGGTTAGTCTAGTTAGTTAGTTAGTTAGGTTCGTTCTGGAGCTGTATTTACTCAGCAGAAGGAGTTTTCAAAAGATGCTTTAAATATTTCAAGGGAGGTAAGGTAAAAGAAGCAGCAGCCGGAGTGACCTGGATAGAAGAAGAGCTCCAGGCAAAAAGTGTTTATTGCAGTCTGGGCAAACCTCCGACACATCACAGTCATGACTGCTTGCAATACGGCATGTTAGGTGCAACATTATCAGAAATGTAAAAATGCAAAAATGATTCCCAACAATCTGACTCTGTTTTAAAAGCCAAGCCTGAAACTGACCGTGTTGAGTCTCTCCTTGGTCTGTGTCTTGGCTTCGTTTACTGGACAAATAGATGTGCTCTCCCCCCTTATCTTTTTGTATATGCCAAATATATGTTTAAAAGAAAGATCTGAGTACGTTTTACATCAAATCCCTGTCTTTTCTCTATTTTATAATAGTTTAAAAGTTTGATGACTCATCCTGCACTCAGGGGAGTTAACAACAGCCTTAACAGCCTGTTGCTGTGTTGCCCAAAGTGTGAATGCAGCATTTATTCATTCAATCAGAACTGAGCCGCGAACCACCGGCAGCCAAAAGGCAGCAGCAACGACGCTAAACGAACAGGCTGACTTTTGCCGGCGTGCCGAATACCAGCGAAGCCCCCCACCATCTCGTCACAAAACAGAAGCTAAAGACAACTTTAAGGCGTGCTTTCTAAGATGAATATTTATGGGATATTTTCATATTTTTCTGTAAAACTTTTGTCCACAGTCATGACTTCAACAAGGCAACAGTAGTGATCAAGCCCACATCTGGCCTAATTCCTTTGGTTTGACCCAAAAGTGCCCCACCAACCTTCATCCCAAACACTGTAATTTTGAGTTTCATCTGAATCCAGTCACCTGAGCCCAACATATTAGCTGTGATGGCAGCAGGCAGGTGAGCGGTGACCGATACATTGTCTCCCTGTCCCAGTTTCATGACATGGAACGGAATCAGCTCCCCCATTTTTCCTTAATGACCGCTTTGTAGCCAGCATGTCCCCGTCGCTCAAGCTGGGCCTGCTGGAGGACGGGCATGGACGCGCCACGGTGCCCCCCCCCCGACGTCTCCCTGGCAGAGGAGACAGACGGCACAGCGGAGCCAGTCATCCGAGGCAGACAGGACGAGGCTGACCAGATGGAAGCCGCTCCGTGCCAGACCCTTCTTCGTTAAGCGGACAAAGTAACAATGCATCAATCTTCATAGACGCCGAAATCGAGGTTGGCGGCGGTGCGATGGTGGCCGGCCAACGCCGTGATTCTGCATGCCGGGGTTCCTGCCGTTCCTTCATGGTAGGATTCCTTTGCGTCTGCCTGGCTGGGGAGGATGGAGCGCAGAAGGAGGCAGAGGACTCAGACAGTCGGTCCAGACCGGGTCAGGGATGAATCAAAATCAAGATGGACACACACCAAGCGGGAAAATAATGGGAGGAAGTCTGGTCTCCTCTTCTGGCAATGAATCAAAGAGTAAAACTTGTTGCTTTAATAGATTTTATTAGCAAGCGTCTTGAAATAATTAACAGATTTTATATTAAACCAAGACGACTTGTATGTTTAAGAGAGCTGTCACAGCTTTTTAAAAAATCTGTATCCAAAGCGACTTACAATCAGTAGTATGTTACATATCATTCACCCATTCACACACTGATGACAGGCTACCATCAAGGTGCCACCATCAGACTCTAACTAACATTCATCATCCAGTCCACACCGATGGCCTTCAGGAGCAACTTGGGGTTAAGTGTCTTGCCCAAGGACACATCGACTGCCGAAGCTGGGTATCGAACCACCGATCCTCTGATTGGAGAACTACCTTGCTCTCCACTACGCCACAACCCAGATCCACTGTTACCAGGGCTACTATTCATCCTGTGTGTGAGTGTGTCACACACACACACACACACACACACACACACACACACACACACACACACACACACACACACACACACACACACACACACACACACACACACACACACACACACACACACACACACACACACACACACACACACACACACACACACACACACACACAAATCTGGGATGCTGTCAAACGATCTCCCACAGAGTAAAAAAACCCTGTCTCCATGCACAAAACTGCATCGGTCACATTAAACACAACACAGAGTGTGTGTGTGTGTGTGTGTGTGTGTGTGTGTGTGTGTGTGTGTGTGTGTGTGTGTGTGTGTGTGTGTGTGTGTACACAGAGTGAGACATGGCCTGCATGAGTAGCAGAGTGCTGTCTAACCAACGGAGGCAGCGTGACATCAGAGCACATCTAGCTTTGCAGCTCACACTAAAGGTGGCAGCCCTCAAACTAGACATCTGTCATTCACAATGTGTGCACAGAGACCTCTGAGACACTTTTGTCACAATATGCAATGAATACAGAAGGTGTTTACTTTCAGTCTGAAAAAGCATCACATGACCAGATGAAATGATGAGCCCCCAAGAGTTAGGTCGACTTATGAATGTGTCGGTCCGTTCTGGTGTACGAGCTTTCACCAGTTAGATTACATTCAAACCGGCTGAACCTGAATCATCATTGTGACACTTCTGGCAAATTAAAAAGGTAGCCTTCGTCAGCACCCTGTGCCGATGTCGAGACAGCGTGTGATCCAGCTTGCATACAGCGCTGCAGGAGCGAGTCCCCCAAACCCAGAAATGAGTCAGCATTTTTGCACTTCTGGTTCCCATGCTCAAAGTCAATGTTTTTTTCGGGGGTTTTTATGTGTTTTTGTTTAGATGCCTGAAACAGGGTCTGTTGTTAACACAAGCTAAAAAGATTTTAATGTTGTTTCTGCAATAAAACAAAAGGTGGATGTTAACAAGTGGCTAAATGTGACTACTAAACGTCATCTAGTCCGCTTTTATCTTAGTGGTGCTGACGTGCCGTCAAGTGACCGTAGTGTAGTTTCTTCATAGTCTAACATTAGCGGTTTACTTTTTTTTACCGTTTGTATTTGCGCTTCAAAAATCATAAAAGTGAAGATTATCTTGCTGAATAAAACGTGTATCATAAACGTGTTTGTTTGGGTCGTATGACCGCTAGATAAACATAATATTATGTTTGCTTATAAAAGCAGTAACGGAGCCACTAGTGTCTGAAAGGCGGTGAGCATTCACTGCTGAGCCAAGGCCTGCAACATGAAAAGAGATTGAATTTCAGTAGAGGAGGGAGGAGAAAAGGCGAGCAGTGCACGTAGGGCTTGTTTACTAGTAAATTCAGGTTGTAATAAACCAGAATTATCCTTTACACATCAGACGTTTTTACAGTTTGAGAAGTTTATTCTCTCCTACTTGAGAAGACCGTTTTTCATTGAAGGACACAAGTATGAGCTTGTTGTGTATTGCTTTCTTCAATTTAATATTCACCTGCTGACTGATACCCTTCCCACTGCTCAACAACTGCCAAGGTGCCCTCGAGCAAGGCACGTCAGTCTAGTTCCAAGCGGAGCTGGTTGGCAGCCAACAGAACGAGCTTGTGGCTGTGCAACTCTCTGGGCTCGACGAGTGAGAGCAAAATGAGCCGAGCAGGTCAGACACGCTCAGTCCTTTCTAGAGATAAAAAAAAAAAAAAAAAAGAAAAGATGCTAGAAAAAAATCTGATCACGTCGGAGAGATCAAAAGCCTCCAGTCACCTGAGCGAGAGTCAGAGGAAGGGCAGGCGAGATACGAATCACACACAGTTCGTGCAGAGGGGTGAACAAGAGGTGGAGAGGCAAATGCAAATAGTTTCCCGTTGACTCAGGGATTTCTTGAAAGCGTGACTCAAACACATGTTTTCTAACAAGATCCGACCCGACGGGGTTCTCCAGAATCACGAAAAGGATGGAGAGAAGCCACTCGTCCGTCCACTCCTATTATCCCCCTGTAATTTGGTGGCCTCTGTGCTGATCTCTGCTGGTGTGAAACCAGACACCATCACTAGAGTGGAGGAATAAATCGGTCTTTTGTCCTACTCCATCACCCTTTTTAATGTGCATATTAAAATATGCACATTAACAGAGCCACTAGTGTCTCCGTTAAGTCTCCGAGAGTTGCATATTAAATATGCACATTAAAAAGGGTGACATACAAATCTCAGTAATTATGTAAAACTTTATTGAAAAGGGTCATGCATCACAGGTGTTTTCACTCTTGGTGGGGGTTGAAAGGTTGGTGCGTCTACTGTATAACAAGAAGAAGCAATGAAAGCAGTTACTGTTGAAGCTAGGGAGCAATTCAAGTGGTACGTAACACAAACACTTCTCTGTATATAAAGTTAAGACACAATGTTACTGGTAACTGTGATCTTGCCTTGTCCTGCATTTTGTTTTGAGAAACATTTGGGTGGAAACCGCTGGTGGAGAGCAAAGAGACGGGAAGCAATCGGTCTGGAGAGAAAGACAGATAATTGGCTTTTGCCACAGTGTGTACGGAAACAGGCAGAGAGACAGAGACAGAGAGAGAGAGAGAGAGAGAGAGAGAGAGAGAGAGAGAGAGAGAGAGCGACACTGAGAGGAGCAGTCTGAGTCTAATTAGCAGGCTGAGAGTTTACAGGAAGAACCCTGCGAACTAGGACGCTTTATTCCCACATAACCTGGGCTGAACTTCTCCTCAGAGCAGACGGAGAGGGAGGGTGGGGCGGGCGGGGGGGGAGCAGGCCTGTTTGGCCTGCGCTCTGTGCGTGAATAAAGGGAGCATCAGCAGAGGCCACGAAGGCCGAGCAGTGGCATGGAAGGAGCGGGAGAGGAGGAACTCACAACCTGCCTGCAGTGAAGCATGAGGAGGAGGGAGGAGGAGGAGGAGAGACAGCAACAAGGGTGAGGAGAAGAGAGTAGTGAAGATGCAGTGAGGTGAAGTAGGACAGAATGAGCTGGAGTTGGAGTTTAATTCACATAAGCTGCATCAACATGCATTAGGGAAGAAAAAAATTCTATGCAAGAGAAGAGGAGTGAAATAAAAGTTTGCTCAAACACTAAAGGGGGGCAGGTACCTGTCTACCAAAGCTACGCTGTGATTGGCCTGTCCGTGTTTGAGGGGCGGGACTTAGCGAAGGGTCACTTGAGTTTGTTGACCCGTCATGAACTTTTATAGAGGAAGAGGGTTTTCTTTCCTGATGAGTCACTTCCTTCAGGAAAACCAAATTAATTCACAAGTTTTCACAGAGCTATGCATCCCGGTTGAGGCCTTTTGGTGCCAGTGTACCCCATCAGAAGTGCTTGTAGGACGGTTAAGTATTTTGGATGTCTTAATAGCAGACTTTTGTTTGCTATTACAAACCCCCTCTCACCATTCCACATGTTTCCTGTATCGATCCCACCGTGGACCGTCTATCAAAGGCAAAAACATGGACACAAAAAACAAAATACATGCAGGAAAAAAGGTGCAAGTGGAGTTCAAACAGACCACATGTACAACTCTAAATAACAGAGGTTTGTTATCACTGCAGTCAGCAGACAAATAAAAATAAACCTTGGACTCCCCGAATCCCACAAAAGGACCTGTCCACTCTACTTGCACCCGCTCTCTATTCGCCCCCACTAAAGACTGCCGCCATGTATATGTTCAGGAATGCAAGTGTGTGGCTCTGCAAGATAAGAAGAAGAGGTGGGCGTGGAGGGCAGAAAGGGATTGAGAGGGTGTGTGAGGCTTTGAGTTAAAGGGGGGACGGCGACAGGGTGAGGGCAAAGACCGAACTAGCTCTGGTTGTAAACTCCCTCTCCGCGTACTATGCGACAGCTCTCCGTGGAGGCAGTCCAGAACAATCTGAGGGCAGGAGTGAGGAGGAGGAGGAGGAGGAGGAAGAGGAGGAGGGACGGCGGGGTGAGGAGATGAAAGGAAACGCCGATGTGATTCAGGGAGAGAGAGTGAAAACCCTCGAAACTGGAACGGCATGCCGAGGAAAACAAAGGAATGTGGAAGGCAGGAGGAGGAGGAGGAGGAGGAGGGAGATGAAGGGAGGCCCAGTACAGCAGAGCAAGAGACACAGAGGCATAGACTGTGACCAGTGGAGGGGGAAAACCTCAGAGTGCCTGCAGCACCTCACACACATGCAGATATATTTCTCACACACACACACACACACACACACACACACACACACACACACACACACACACACACACACACACACACACACACACACACACACACACACACACACACACACACACACACACACACACACACACCATTTCCTGTGGTGATGCTTAGGACAGGCGTGCTGCAGCGACTGTTTGTTGCCATCTAATACATACTTAACGGAATAATTCAACATTTTTCCAAAAATGTTTTTTTCCTTTGGAGCTTTTTCTTGGCAAACAACAGTTTAGCGTTCGTTTGCACATAGGTGGCATCCATCATGTTTACTGTTCTTGCGTGAGGTTGGGTCTAGACAGAGTCTAAACAAATGAATCATAAGGTTTCATAACGAGAGGCGAATGCCGAAGATGCCGCGCTCAGTTATGTAACTCGTTATGTAAAACTCGTCTCCGCTCATTATGGGAGAAATTTAGTGTAATAATGTGCGGCCCCATTTTAAGCAGCCCTAATGAATGCAGATCCTCCTCGGTCACTGCAGATTTATATCAGTGTGACTGGCAGATCTAACATAGAGCACCTTGAGAGGAAGAGGAGGATGAGGAGGGAGAAAAAAGGAGGCGAGGATGATGAGAAGTCAGTCGGTAAGAAACAAGGAATATAAGGATAAAATGGCACAAAGAAAGATGTTCATTTAGGAGGAATGGGATTGAATGGCAAAAAAGAAAAAACGTGACGTGACATGACAGATCTCATAACGAGTGTGAGCAGCACTGGTTGGAGCTGAGTGGTTGCCACGGCGATTCGGATGCGGCGACGTCTCGCCAGACAGCAGGAGAGACTGCCGAGCTCTGCCTGCTCTCCTTCTCTGAGCTCCCGACACAATTTGATATTCACGGCGCGTCCCGCTCGCCGCCACACATCACAAGGAGCGGGGACGGCTGCTCGGCTGGTGCATTGGGGCGAGCGAGACTCGAACGCACACGCACACACACACACACACACGCTCACTCTTTTCCTCCCCGGCAACCCTCCCCCTCCCTGATTTTCCCCCCCGAACAATCCGCTCTCAATCTGACACGGTACAGCCATGAACGCACAGAGAAACGCACGCCGAATTGCAGCTGAGATATTGCTGTGACTGGAGCAGATTACAGTGGGAGAGAGGAGAGAGGAGAGAGGCGGACACGAACAGAGAACCGAGCATGTCTAGACGGAATGAAAGGTTTTTTTTTTTTTTTTTTTTTTTTTTTTTTTTTTTTTTTTTTTAGTTCTGACGTCAGAGGTGGTAAATGTCTCCCAAAAATAAAAAATAAAAACATGTCAGGGAAGACGACTGGTGACTCATCACCAGTCATCAGACCGTTCTAAAAAGCCCTTGGTCTAAGTAGCGGCAACAACAGCTCTGCCAGCCACCACCATAAAAACACAAGCTTGCTTCCACGCACACGCACAGCTATTTTTAGAGCTTGGCTTCCAGAATATCCCCCCCTCCCCCTCTTTAATAAGCCTGCCCTCGTTGACTGTACACTGCTACCGAATTAAAAATTGATCAAAAAAAGAGCCTTTGGTTCTCACTGCAGTCCCAGATTTTTTTTTAAATTAATTAAATAAAAACAGCAGCAGAAAGAGTGAAGGGTGTTGGTCTGCTGCTTTTGGAGAAAAAAGAAGAAGAAGTGGACTTTGCCCAAGTGAAGGAATGTACTGACTTTAAGCAAATATGCCGTGGGGCTTAAAGCATGAAGAAAGGTCTATTAAAATTCATAGGCTTATAAGAGACAAAAGCGTAGAACATTTTATTGCAATATGGTATGAGATGTGATCAACAATCCCTATAATAACTCATGATAGTTCCTGGACCATACTTGTTACCCAGTGAGGGGATAGACGTGTCTAAAACTTTAAGTTTTCACATTAAAACCTCTGCTTTAACAGAGTATGTTAGCGTTAGCACTTCTAAGCTACGCTAGCTACTGATGGTATACTGAATGTACATACGTGCTGCTTTTGCTTTTTAATGGTTATAATAGTGAATAAAGATCTACAGGGCTTTAAAGGAACAGTGTTCCTTAATCTCCTCGTCTTCCGTCTCGATCGCCATGGTAATGTGTAGCCTTTAGCTTCTCCTTTGCTGCTGAATCCGTTTGACGTTGTGGATATTTCTCTTGTGCTTCTCTCCGAAACTACTTTTTCGTTTTTTTGCAAATAATTAGATCATATTTCTTCAGGGAGTGGAGTCAGTGACAGTGTGGGCCGCATGGGGGTGGGGCTTAGCCATGGGTCAATTGGGGAACAACTGGGTGATACGACAAAGTCAGGAAATGTAGCGTTAATGGACCTTTAATCAGTCAGCCTGATGCAGTCCAGAACATGCCATTATGAATCCTGTTGCTCACTTTCTGTGGGAGGGTCCCAACACTGTCACTACCATTCTAAACAGCTGAACCTTGTCCCAGATGCCGTGGTCATTATTAGACACGGTTGATGTTTCCATCAGCTGTCTTTTACTGCAAGTACTCAAACAAGCTGAGCTGTCATTCTGCCCTTTGTCACAAAGGAAGATATCGAGTAATATAAGGTTGTGTTTGGACTGCCAGGAAAAGTGTTGAGTCACTCTGGGAAATGCGAGCTAAGGTGAAGACTCGCCCGTTCAAATTTTTAAATATTCTAATTTGAACGGACAAAAATAAAAGGACACTTTTCACACAGTAGATGTTCACAATGTTAGCTAGCAAGCTATAGCAAACATCTGTACTGTTGATACTGTTGGTACATTGGCTGATGTTGCAAATTATGTTTGAACAGGTCTGATATCTGGCTTTAAAAAAGGTCAGGCAAAGACTAGGAAGCCTGCTTTCATGTCAAAAGCAAACGAGCAAGACTTTACAAGCAGAGGCAGGAATCCTATGAACCCAATTATTGCACAACAATGCATTAATCAGAAAGCTCATGTGCTGGAGCATTAGTGCATTCCTATAATAACGGGAAGCAGTGCTACTCCACCCTAATTTGCAGATAGACCCCAGAGCCACAGATGAAAACTTAATCGCTTTGTTTGGCTTTGTGTGGCTTTGTGTGCACGCAAGCACACGTGTACACCCATCGCACACAAACACACGGGCCTCATTAACATCCACTCTGAATGGCACAGTGTGGCAGGTTCAAAGCGTTCTCACTCCCTCCAGCAGCGGTTCCAGCTTTCCTCGGCCTGCCAAATCCTTTCATTCTTCTTAAACAAGGTCTTAATCTGCTTTGAAACACTGCGGAGTTCTCCTGCAGCACTGCTAGTGGCCCTGGGGGAACACAGAGTGGGAAGTCTCTCTCTCTCTCTCTCTCTCTCTCTCTCTCTCTCTCTCTCTCTCTCTCTCGCCAGCTCGGCGGACAAAGTGGGGCCCCTCCTCCTTTCTCTCTGTGGGGACAATGGTGCAGGAGGAGAGGGGAGGAGCCCCGACACTGAGCGGTGGGACCTGAAGTGACCCAGCACCACGTGCCAACGCGGGCCCTCTCTCCCTCTCTCCAGACCACACAGAACCACATTGCAGGGGCCTGGTTTCGGGGGAAAAAGAAGAGGGGCAGAAGAGGACAAATCTCTAGCAGTCCCTTCACATCGAGTGCTTTTTATACAGCTGCATCAAAAGATAAATACTTCCCGTTATCCCCGCCTCCCTCCTCATCCTTCCATCCATCCATCTCACCATGGCAATTAACCAAATCACGTCACCTGATTGGCAATGCCAACTGGCACACAGCTACTGGAGAGACACATTAACTCCAAGGCTCCAAGTCCTTGGGGGGTCTCAGTCAGTCACGACCTGAATGTCCTAAAGGATTATGATGAAATGGCAGTATGACAAGATCACGTCATCAGAATGCAGATGCATTGACTGTATGTTACTGTAGTGGTTTAGCGGCTGTAGTGGACCCATACGGGTCAGCTTTTTCAGGGTGGTGGTCTGGAGCCTTAGAAACCAGCTGCTATGACAAAACAAAACGATGACAAAAACAATCTGTATGTGGAGGGGTAAGGTGTGGCAATGTGACAATTTCCTTTTTTTATTACTCTATTTATTTTTTATTTATCTACTTTATTTTGGGGGGGTTTCGTTGGTATGTGTTGCTTTGAACAGTATAGGTACAACATAAATGTGCTACTGAACATGCAGATCACCACTGTGTGTTGTCGTTGCTTTCCAGTTTGCCTGTTGGCTACGGGTTTGTGCGAGCGTTATTTTTTCGTGTTTTCTTAAAAAAAAAAAAAAAAAAATACCTGTCTCTGTTCCTTGATGGTAGATAATAAATTGCAATTGTATTTATATTTGATATAATTTTAATATAATTCTGCAAAACCTAAGCATCTGTATCGGCCGAAACTGGCATCTTTAAAAGTTATATTTGCTCCTTTTTTTGTGATCCGATGCTCCCATACTGTTCTGGTTGTTAATGCGCAATACTGTGCCGGGGTTGCTGGGTTACTGATTAATTGGCAGAAAGAGGGGACAGGGCAATCCACCACCAACCCACCTTATTCTTATCACACTGATGGGAAGGCTCACTCTGGACTGAAAAATATATCAACCGGACAGATCTATGGATGTGTGTGTGAAGTGTGTGAGTGTGTACCTACTTATGACTCGATAACAATGCCACGGTCTGGTAATGACAATGAATCTGACATCCAAGAGTCTAGCTAACATTTCCCCACATCCAGTCTCTCAAAGCCAAGAATGTTGAGTTTCTCAAAATAAAGCTGTGGGCGTTGTGGTGAATGAGCAGTTAGCAGTATGACCTCAAAGCCTGGTCGGGCCTGGTGAACGTAGTTGAGTCCCTGCACCTCGGGAGCTGAAAGGGGCATGCTGGTTCAGAGGACAGTCAATGCAGCATCACAAAAAAGCACTTCGGGTCAAGCCTGCACAATAATGAACAGTATTTCAATAGTGGAAAAAGACGAACCAACCTAGTTAACGTGAGGCCACCGGTCGCACCTGACTGTGACATGAAATGCATTGGGGACGAGGACTGCTGCAGTGTCAGGCCAGTCACGCCTTCGGATACCCGCGGAGGAGCTGGAGGGAGCTATTATAGCCATCAATCATGAGGACTGGGCCGCAGCAGCAGCAGCAGCAGCAAGGACACAGAGGCAGCTGCTTTACCCTCACAGCTCCTTCAAGACAAAAGGAAATCACCACCAGCTACCAGTTAGTGGCTACAAAGTCCTAGTCTTCCCTCATAAACTGCAGAGTGTGGCTGTGGAGTTTGGGAAGCATGACACGGCGTGTGCAAGGAGCAGAAGAGGTTATGGCAAAAAAAACAACCAGACCAAGTCAACAACTTTTGACTCAAATAGACTATACAGCAAGATGTTTTAGAAAATAATAACATGGCGACGGACGTAATCCAAGATGGCGAAATCAGTGTGTGCCGCCACTATAACTACATCCACTTCCTATGTAGTCTATGGGTAAGACAGGCAACAAAGGCAATTGGCTGGTACCAAAACAGCGACCTTATGGGTATAAGCCTAAACCATTAGGATAACTGCTTTTTCCCTGCATGAGCAGGTCGGATGAATTCTGCAGCCTCATAAGATCCCCTCCATATTGCTTTGACAACACTGAAAAGCAAAGGTTTTGAGTTGCAATTAGTAAACTGGGAATTGTTTCCAGCGTTGCATTCAATGGCCCTTCGACAACCTTTGACAACACAACAAATTAGCAAATTCCTAGTGGAGTTCTGATAATAGAGATGTCAGATAATTGATCGCCTGGTTGAGTGACTTCAAATAAATCAGCATTGGGGACTAACACTCTACATTTGGCACAATCCCTTCCGCCTCTGTGACTGTAATCCTCCACCAAGGCTACCTGTGGTATCAAGGTATTCAGTGAGAGACAAAGCCTCCTCCCACATACAGTTCACACAGGCTGTGTGAAAAGGGAGGGGGAGGTTATTAAAGCTCTTCACTGTGGCTGCCCTGACTGTGTCTGGACAAGCCTCTCTGAAACCAGATACCACAGTGGAAGTCGGAATGCCCCCGCAACAGTGCTGCCCGGCGCTGTGTGCTGGCTGTCTACTGACAAACCCTCAGCGGATACTAATCCAGGATGTACTGGAGCTGATCCAAAACCAGTGATTCATTGTTCCAAAACGTGTATATTGTGTAAATCTGTATACCTTACATTTAACTCATTGGGATCATTTGTTATGTAAAGTATGAGGCCAGTGATTGCTAAGTTAGCGGCCTGCTACGACTGAATGAATGGATGAAAAAACGTTCTCTTTTCTGATGACACTGGTAAAGAAACCTCATGGCCTAACCTGACCTGCTTAATAATAAGGATACTATCAAGAAAGATGCAGTGCATCCGATGTGTTCATCTTTATTATGCACACTAAGCAGGGACACCAAAACCCATGGTCCCCAACCCCAGACAACCGAGGTGCAAGGGATGAAAATATCATGATCACGATTGTACTGGCCAAAATAATTACGATTCACGATATAATCCAGATAAATCAATAATTTAAGCTTAAAATTCTTCAAATGTCACGACAACATCAATTTTGTTAAGAAAAAATATTTTACTACATCACAGATAAGCATCTTTTTTTTGTGAATATCAGTTTTAGTGAAATTCAAAACAATCGAACCATCCCTTTATAAACCTCCTGTATTCTTCAAATCCCATCGTAAGTCTAAAAGTGAGCCGTTAGTAAACCTGCGCCTAAAGCAGTGAGACCACCTCTTCCTGTGTTCTCTGCCTTTATGTCCCTGACCAACTTCTCATATGAACAGAAGTCCTTAAAGCCAAAATCCTGTAACACATTCCTTCCTCTGATTTAACCTCTAAAAAAAAAAAAAAAAAAAAAAGCCATGACAAGATGCTGAGCCTCTATTTGTGAGCAAAAACATCACAGGATGAGGATTAGTGTGGAGCAGCATTCGGTCTCTCTGTGTGACTAGCCTCCACGCCAACACGCTCCTCCTCCCTCTGGTAAACCCACATGTAGCCAACACACCAAATACTCCCTGTAACAAAACTAGAATATTACATTTAAACAAAAGCAAACCCAGAGACACCACGTCAACAAATTGGCATTTTTCTAGATCACAGTGTGATTAGAAGCAACCGGGGCAGCAGTTAGAGGACGATGATTGAACCTGAGTCACTGGCGGGGGAGAGGGGAGAGTAAACAGTTAAGGGGACAATGACCCTTCTGTGTAATGAGCCACAGAGTCCTTTTGAATCCGCCTATTATCCTATTAATGGATCCGGGAGGAATTCCTTCAGATGGCATTAAGGGTTCCCCTGGAGAGAGCTGAACCTGGAGGGGTGGGAGGAAGAGGGGGGAGGAAGAGGCCCTCGGATTTCATTCCTTCATACGCTTGATGCCGTGCCCCCCCACCCCCCTCATTCTGCTCAATTGGTCATGCACTTCCTCTCTCTCCCTCCCCTCAATAAACACTCAAGTGCACATGTCCGAGGCGAGGAACCAAAACAGTGCGGCTCCCGCTGTCTTTGGGGCCCCGGGGCCTGTCAGCAAGCGCACTCTGGGCCGAGCTTGTCGGCATCGGGGGGGGGGGGGATCAATGCTGTCAAAACCTCAAAAGGTTGCAGCCGCCTCGACCGCAACTCTACGCGGTGGGAGAAAGAGGCTCAAAGTTTACCTCCCTGGGAGATTTTTCTACTGCAAGCTCAAAAAAAGAAATTCAGTCGGTTATTATATGCTGATCACGAGTGTGATTTTCACAACAAAGGGCTCCCCTCCTCCCCTCCCCATTCCAGAGATGGATGCATGTACAGTATGTATGCAGCACAGGCAGGCCAGCCACCGAATGCTAACAAAGAGAGGAGAGAAAGAAAGAAAAAAAAAAAAAAAAAAAAGGGCAGGAAGCGTAGCATCGAATTACACAGGGCTGATTGGTGGTGGTGTGCATGGCTTGGGTCAGGGAAGGACAGGGACTAAGAGGCCTGGGGTTGTAGCCAGAGCCACATGGTCCAGATGCACTGCCGACAGCTTACACCGGGGTAAACGCACTGATGAGATAAAAGCCTGACACACATTAAGCAGAATTCCTCCCCTCGGGGCGGACAATAGCAAATCACCACGGAGGGCAACGGGAAATATCCCAAAGTAGCTCCTTTTGAGTGGGCGTGGCCTGTTCCTGAGCTCGAGAGGGAAAAGAAAAAAAAAAACTGATCCCTCTCCGCCTCAATGTGTTCCAGATGGTGATGTAATTTTATTTCTGGAAACGCAGAGCTAACTCGGGACTCCGGCTCGCCATGAGTGATATGTGAGCTGAGCAAGAGCAGAGTCAAAATCGTGTGGACCTGCAGGAGCACCCACCATAACGGCACACACACACCCACACACACGCTACAGACACACTACTTTATCATTACCGCAACACAACGTCTGATTCAAACCACATTTATAACAGAGAAACAATGCCAACTACTTTGTTTGTGTACATACTTGTCCAAAAATCCAACAAATACATTATGTGGCTTTTTGGGGGGAAAACTGTTGGTGGTTTCAGCAGAGATTTACACACACGAGATTGGTAAAGATGATGGTTAATGGATAAACCATTGTAACTAACCTCTTCAGGGTCTTCTTACAGGGCGACCAGCC